>NC_045763.1:93686370-93989400 GCF_008692025.1 Phocoena sinus
AATATAGAAAAAATTGCTTGTTAACACTAGAGGCATAGTGAGGGTGATGGTAGTGGATACAATGTGATCCCTGTGAATACTTTAAGTTAAAGAATCAGCAACTTTAATTGCGATATCCTGAAAATAAAGTGGCTTAAAAAGCTGCAAGTTTACTTCGGTTTCTAATAACAGACATGAAATGATTGTTCAGATTGGTGGGGAACTCTGCTCCTGCTACTTAAGATCATTGGATTTCCTAGTTTCTTTCTAGAATTTATCTTGGCTTTTCTCTAGGGGTTGACTTTATGTGCCTCTTCAAATATGGCTCACAAACTTATTCCAGGCTATGGGAAAGAGAAAAAGATCATGTGCTTAAATTCTGTATAAATAGACAAAGGATGAAAACATCACTTCTGCTAACATTTAGTTGATGAAAAATTAGTCCTGTGGGCACAGCCTGCCATAGTGGTGTAAGATGCTGGGAAGTATATCTACCTCGATATCTGTCTATCGCAAAAGAGGGAGCTAACGGATTTGTACCAATATTTAATATCCTCCCTATACAGCACACATTAAAAAATGTTTAGTCTATCCATATTCAGGTGTGGAATAAGTAAAAATTTGGATAGAAACAGTTTTATTTTCTGGGAGAGTACAAGGAAGGGGGAGATGTCCAAAGAAATTTGAGGGTGTATGCGAAAAAGTGGTTATAATATTAGGTAAAGTGATCCAACCTTTGGGAAAAGTAAAATAAAGAAGTGAAATGGGGGCTGCTGCTGAGGGTTACTGAAAAAAATATAAAGGTGAGAAATGAAGTTTTATAGGAAGTGAGTGGGAATATGGGAAGGGACTTTAAACAGTGAAATACTTTGTCTTTTTTTTTTTTTTTTTTTTTTGCTGTAGGCCAGGCCTCTCACTGTTGTAGTCTCTCCCGTTGCGGAGCACAGGCTCCGGACGCGCAGGCTCAGCGGCCATGGCTCACGGGCCCAGCCGCTCCGCGGCAGGTGGGATCTTCCCGGACTGGGGCACGAACCCGCGTCCCCTGCATCGGCAGGCGGACTCTCAACCACTGCGCCACCAGGGAAGCCCTGTCATTTTTTTTTAAGATGTGTAAAAATGAGAAATTCTAAGGAATAAACATAGGACTGAACTATTGTTACCAACCCTCCTGAGTTTGTCCCCAGCAAGGGTTCTTCTGTGTTACTCTTGCCAATAGAAGGAGACCAAGTTCGGTTCAGAAGCAAAGGAAAGCTTTATTCTTTAATCAGAGAATAGAGAGGTGCTGGCACGCACTCTAGATACTGGCTCTCCTGAAAGGCTGTGGGTGGGGCTGTCTTTATAGGGTTCTTCAGAGGGGAGGGAGTGGAGTTCTCAAGGGTCTTGCGCAGCCACAGCCTTGCTGCTCAGGCTCCAGATGGCAGTTCCCAGGGCAACGTCTTTGCACACAGCCCACCGCCGCCATCTTGAATTGAGGTTTCTGCTGAGCTGAAGTGTCTGTGTCGGGTGCAGCCATGTCACACTAGGAACTCTGGTCAGAAGTGCAAGGTGCAAGGCCTCTGTGTGTAGCACCCTATGAGCAACTGAAACTAGACTAAGCACAAAGGACAAAAAGGTTAGACATTATTACCCAGATTTTATTTTTATACCGTGGAAGTTGTTGATGGGCTTTGCAGGTGACGTTATCAATTCGTGTTGTTAAATAAGACAATTGGAGGAGAGAAATTCAAGCAGTTGAGAGGCTAGATTCATAGATGCACACAATGAAATGCTACAATGGAAAAGCTACCATCTGTAGGTCTACTTAAATGCCAATCATTCGTCCTCTCCTCATGGAATAGGATCTTAGCACAGCTTTTCTATGTAAATGTTCCCTGCTTGCTTGTGATTTTAGTGATGAGCTGTTCCCAATCATCATAAATAACCTCTTATGTGAAGGATTTAAAAAACAAAAAATAAGACTCTACATTCTTAAATCAAAGAAAAAAATGGAATTCTACTCTGTAGATTCATAGTGAATCAGACAACATATCCTATATCTTTCTGTTCTGGTTTTGGTAAAATAATTCACACTTTCTGCCTGTCAACCCATGAGTAATCCATAAAATAGCACGTTTTAGTGTTTTGTGCAGGAGGGCATTTAATGCATAAGGAGAAAGACTGTTCTTCTATTTAGTAGTCCAGTCAGGAAGTTATGTGTGTGTTTTAATCTTTCCTTTGCATAAATACCACTGTTACTTTTCATTCAGATTGCATTGCCTCTAATTCTGCTTCCTCCTCAAGAATTCTTTTTCTATTTGTTATTTACATCTTTCAAATATTTGCAGATTATTTTCATATTCCTTTAGCCCAGCTATAAATATTATGCTGCTTTACTCTCCACCCATAAATCAGTCTTTCCTTGTCATTATTCAGTTTTTGTTTTTGTTTTTTTTTTTCCGGACTCTTTCCAGCATTACTACATATGCCTGATATTGAAGTGCCCCAGAATTAACACAATATTGCAACTGCAGTCACCAATAACAATATCAACTTCTTTTCTTAGTACAGGATGTCTCTTCATTTTGTATTTACTGTTATATTCATGGATTTTGTTTCTTTTGTTGACTGTGCTATATCACTTTTCTTTACGAAATGTGTTAATTAATCTGTCTTTTATATTTCATTATTTCTAATATCCATGGATTAATCACAACGATAGTCTAAAATCCATGATTTTATCTTGTATTTGATTGTAATTTTGCTTATTTTCTCTAGAAATTCTGTAAAGTCACATGAGCATCACATTATTACACTATTCATCCCCTCATTTAGGATAATTTATAAAGGTGTTAATAAAGGAGAACTAAAATCTAATGACTGAAGGGAAGCTAATTACCCACAGGTAAACTCTCTGCAATATTTGTCATTACTCTAATGACCATTTTTTCATTCAATATTTAAACCAAAAAGAAATGTTTATATTCTGACAAATTAGATTATGTGGAAGAAGCATTTAATGAAATATATTTTTAATCCAAAATATGGTCTGAATGATCTCACAGAGTATGTGTCCCAGTGAAATAGAAAATTTCTAAACACTTTGAAAATATTACATAGTTCTCAGTTGGTGCTGTGATGCTATGTCCTTGACTCCCAAAATACTATCCATATTATACTATTATTATTATGTATTAAAAATACAACTCTCTGTATTTCCATGTAGAAGCCTGGAAAGGAAGTTACTAACTCTCTGTGTAAAAATTTTCCTCATGAATTTTTTAGAATTAAAGTATGGTTGGAGGTGTATCATGCACATGCAGATACTGAGAATGTATAAATTGGAAACAGACAGAATATACAAAGGCAGAGAGGCCTAAAAGAATACATTCTGAACACTTCAGTTTTGGCTGATGACAAGTTTTGGGAAAAAGGAGAAAGTGGCTTCACTTGAAAGACAGGTGAATGGATGTTCTTTGTTCCTACCCCAAATCCAATGCCTCCATTAATTGTATCTAGGTGCCCACTCCTCTAACGTGTTACTGAGTTGAAGATGATCTCATATCCAGCTTGAGATTGTTTCTAATTATCCATAGCCAACATCAGCAATCTCAACATATGTGAGAGAAATTGAACAAAATCCAAATTTCGCTTTTGAAAAGAAAAACTTTCAGCAAACTAGGAGAAAAGGGTTTCTTCAGCCTGATGTAAGCATCTATTGATCAACTCTACAGCTAGCATCATAATTAATAGCAAACGACTGAATGTTTTCCCCATAAAATCAGGAAAAAGACAAGTATATCTCACTCATACTTCTATTTAATATTGTGCTGGAGGTTTTAATAAATGTAATAAGATATGCAAAAAAGGTATCCAGATTGGAAAGGAAGAAGTAAAACTATCTTAATTTGCAAACAACAGGATCATGAATGTAGAAAATCTGATAGATTTACAAAACTGTTACTAGAACTAATATATGAGTATAGGAAGGTTGCAATATGTAATATCAATATAAAAAACCCTCTGAAATTAAAAATCCTGAAATTAAAATAAAAATAACATCTATAATAATTTAATATATATGTCTTGAAGAAAATGTGTGAGACTTACTTACAAAATGAGAACTTAAAAACTTTGCTCATCGTTGTTAAACAATTAAAATAGCCTTAAATAAAAGGAGAGAGGTACCTTGGTCATGTCTCAGAAGTCTGAATATTATGAAGAGGTCAAAAATATCTAAGATAAATTAAATAAAATAACTATTAAAATCTCAGCAGGCTTTTAACAGAAATTGACAGAGTGCTTAATTCATTCAGAAATTCTAAGGAGCTAGAATTGGCAAAATAACTTTCAAAAAATAAGGACAAAGTCAACGGGCTAACCTTATTTTAAAACTTATTATAAATATACAAAATTATGACAGTGTGTTTTTACATCAACATATACAAGTAAATCAATGAAAAAAGATTAGAATGTCTAGAAACAGACTGACATATATGGACAACTAATTTTTTTTGTAAGAGCTTTATTAAGATATGATTCACAAATTCACATACCATACAATTCACACACTTAAAATGTACAATTCAAAGATATTTAGTATGTTCACAAAGTGCAACCATAACTACAATCAAATTTAAAACATTTTTGTCACCTCTAAATGAAAGCTCATACCCTTTAGCTATCACCTCCCAACCCCCCAATCTTCCCCAGCCCTAAGTAAACACTAGTCTACTTTATAGATTTACCTATCCTTGTCATTTTATAAACTATGTGATCTTGTGTATCTGCCTTCTTTCACTTAACATGTTTTAAAGGTTCATACAAGTTATAGCATGTATCAGGACATTGATATTTATATGGATAAATGATATTGTGTTGTAAGGGTATACCACAATTGTATTTAACCATTCATCAGTTGATAAACATTTAGGTTGTTTCCACCCTTTGGCTATTATGAATAATGCTGCTATCAACATTCGTGTACAAGTTATCATATACACATTTATTTTCATTGCTCTTGGATAAAATTTTAGTAACTTCCAGATTATTTTCCAAAGCATCTGTACCATTTCTCATTCCCACCAACAATCTGTGATGGTTCTGATTTTACCACATCCACATCCTTGTCAACACTTGTTATTATTTAACATTTTGATTATCATAGTTCTACTCAGTGTAAAGTGGAATACTACTGCGTTTTTGATTTGCATTTCCTTGATGACTAATGATATCAAGCCTCTCTTCATGTGCTCAGTAGCCATTTATATATCTTTGTTGAGAAATGTTTATTCATAACCTTGGCATGTTTTTAATCATGTTATGTGTATTTTTACAAGAGTTCTTTATATGTTCTTATCAGTTATATAATTTACAAATATTTTCCACCATTCTTTGTGTTGTCTTTTTACTTTCTTGACAATGTCCTTTGCTGCATAAAAGTTTTTACTTCTGATGAACGTTAATTTATTTTTTTCTTTCCTTTCTTGTGTTTTGGATGTCATATCTAATGACCCACTGCCAAATTATGGTCACAAATATTTAACCCTAGGTTTTCTTCTACAAGTTTTATAGTCTGAGACTTTACATTTAGGTCTTTGATCCACTTTAAGGTAATTTTTGTACATGGTATGAAGTAAGGTGTCAACTTCCTTCTTTTGCATGTGGATATCCAGTTGTCTTAGCATCATGTGTTGAAAAGACTATTCTGTCTCAACTGACTGGTCTTGATACCTTGGTCAAAAATCAGTTGATCAAACATGTATGGATTTATTTCTATTCTATTGATCTACATATCTATCCATATGCCTGTATGACATTAATTACTGTAACTTTGTAGTAACTTTTGAAATCAGGAAATGTAACTTCTAATTTGTTCATCTTTTTCAAAATTGTTTTTAATTTTGTTGTTGTTGTTTTGAGCTTTCATATGAATTTAAGGACGTGCATATCAATTTCTACAAAGAAGGTAGCTATGATTCTGATTAAGACTGTGCTGAATGTATAGATTAGATCGGTTCAGGTCATATTGCCATCTGGTCACTATTAAGTCTTCTGATCCATAAATATGCAATGTCTTTCCATTTGTTTAGATCTTCTTTAATATCTTTCCTCAATGTTTTGTATTTTTCAGATTTTTATTTTAAAGGAGTAAAGCTGTGGTATTCTTTTTTTTTTTGAAGATGTTGGGGGTAGGAGTTTATTAATTAATGTATTTATTTTTGCTGTGTTGGGTCTTAGTTTCTGTGCGAGGGCTTTCTCTAGTTGTGGCAAGCGGGGGCCACTCTTCATCACAGTGTGTGGGCCTCTCACTATCACGGCCTCTATTGTTGTGGAGCACAGGCTCCAGACGCACAGGCTCAGTAGTTGTGGCTCACAGGCCTAGTTGCTCCGCAGTATGTGGGATCCTCCCAGACCAGGGCTGGAACCCGTGTCCCCTGCATTCTCAACCACTGTGCCACAAGGGAAGCCCTGTATTTTTCAGAATTTAAATATTGTTGTTCTTTTGTTAAATGTATTCCTAAATATTTTATTCTTTTGGATGCTATTATAAGTGGTATTAATTTCTTAATTTCCTTTTTGGTTTGTTATTGCTGTTTTAATAGAAACACAACTAATTTTTGTGTGTTTATGTTGTATCCTGAACTTTGCTGAAATTTTTTAGCTCTAAATATGTGTGTGTGTGTCTGTGTGTGTGTGTGTGTGTGTGTGTGTGAATTGTTTAGGTTTTTCTATATATAAAATTATGTCACCTTCAAATGGGGATATTTTAACTTTATTGTTTCCAATTTGGATGCTTTTTATTTCTTTTTCTTGCTTAATTGCTCCAGCTAGAAGTTCCAATACAAGGCTGAATATAAGTGCCCCACTGAGCATCCTTGTCACATTACTGATCTTAGGTTAAGCTATTCAGCATCACATAATTCAGTAAGATATTAGCTGTGGGGTTTTCATAAATGTACTTACTGAGTTGAGGAGATTCCCTTTAATTCTTAGTTTGTTAAGGATTTTTATCAAGAAAGGGTATTGAATTTTTTTCAAATGTGTTTTCTACATCAATTAAGATAATCACGTGTAGGGTTTTTTTTCCCCTTCATTCTAGAGAGAGAGAGAGTATTGACCCATCCTTCCATTCTTGGGATAAATCCCATTTGGTCATGTTATATAATCATTTTAATATAATGTTTGATCAGTTGGTTATTTTGTTGAGGATTTTTGCTTGTATATTTATGAGGAATATTGGTTTACAGTTTTCTCAGAATTTTGTTCGTTTTGTTTCAGGGTAATGCTGGCCTTATAGGATGAATTTGAAGTGGTCCTTCCTCATTTATTTTTTGGAAGAATTTGAAAAGGATCACTATTAATTTTCTTTGTTTAGTAGAATTTATTAGTACACTCATGTGGATCTGAACTTTCCTTTGCTGTTTTTTGAGTGCAGATGTTTTTGCTTGGATATGTCTGTTAAGATTTTCTATTTTTCTTGAGTTAGTTTGGTAATTGTATTTTTCTAGGAATATGTTAATTTCATCTAAGTTAATTTGTTGTCATCCAATTGATCATAGTTATCTCATATAACCCTATTTATATCTGTAATAGTAATGTTTCCAATTTTTTCCCTGATTTTAGTAATTTGAGTATTCTCTCTTTTTTTAAATCAATCTTCCTAAGTTTGTCAATTTTGGGGTTTTTCAAAGGGCCAATTTTTATTTCATTACTGCTATTGTTTTTCTATTCTCTATTTCATTTACCTCTGCTCTAATCTTTATCAGTTCCTTTTTTCCATTCACCTTGGATTTAATTTGGTCTTCTCTTTCTAATTATTTATGATTTAAGTTTAGGTTATTGATTTGAAATCTTTATTCATTTTAAATGTAGGTCTTTCCAACTATAAATTTCCTCTGAGGACAGTTTTCACTACATCTCATACATTTTGGCATGTTGTGTCTTCATTTTCATTTATTTCAAAGTATTTTCTAATTTTTCTTTTAATTTCCCCTTTGATCCATTTGTTTTTAAACATGTTTTATTTGTACGGCATTGTAAATTTTCCACTTCTTCTGGTGTTGATTTCTAGTTTCATTCTGTCATAGTCAGAAAAGATACTCTGTATGATTTAAATCCTTTTAAACTCACTGAGACATGCTTGTGACCTAACATATGATCTAAGCTGGAGATTGTTACATGTAAACTTGAGAAAATGTGTATTCTTGAGTGAAGTGTTCTACATATGTCTGCTGGGCCTATTTGGTTTCTAATGTTATTTAAGAGTTCTGTTTCCTTATTGATCTTCTGTCTTATTCTATCCATTATTGAGGATTAGACATAGAAGTTTCCAATAATTATTGTAGAACCGTCTATTTCTCACTTCAATCCTGTCAGTTTTTGCTTCATATATTTTGGGGCTCTATTTGCAGGTGTGTAACGTGTTGATAATTGTTACGTCTTCTAATGGATTGGCCCTTTCTCTATGTATAATGTACTTCTTTGTATCTTATAGTAATTTTTTACTTATATTCTATTTTGTCTTATATTTGTATACCACCCCAGCTCTCTCTGTACTACTATTTTCATGAAAGGTTTTTATGTCCATCTTTCAATTTCAACCTATATGTGTCTAAAGTTAGTCTCTTGTAGACAGCATGTAGGTGGATAATGCTCTTTTAAAATCCATTCTGCCTCTCTATGCTTTTTGATTAGGGCATTTAATTCCATTTATATTTAGAGTAATTACACATAAGGAAGGATTTACTTCTGTCATTTTTCTATTGGTTTTCTAATACCATATCTTTTTTGATCCTCAAATTCTCTTTACTTCCCTTCTTTTGTGTTTGATTATATTTTGTAGTGTGCCATTTTTCTTCCTTTTTTATTTCCTTTTCTGTATATTTTTTAGGTATTTTATTAGTAGTTGTGCTAAGGATTTCAATTAGACTTTTGAACTTATAACAACTGTATATGTGTGTGTGAGTGCATATAGGTGTGTGTGTGTGTGTGTGTGTGTATACACATATATGTTTATATATAGCATCTAACTAATAAGGGGACTATAAAGATATATATACACACATATACATAATAAATAAATAGTACATTAAGTTACCCTGTAGTTCTGTATAGTGTAGTAAAAGTGGAGGAAGTACAAAAATCATATTTAAGCACAGATAGAGCCGTATCATGCTCTAGGAATTATAATATGCTTTCATGCCTTATAGATTAAGTAACCCATTCAACTATTTCATAAGATAAATATACTTTTGTTGTGCTGTTTGATAGTTAAGATAATTGATGCAAAGAGCTTAAAGTTTTACAGGCAGTAAGTGATGATGCTGAATTTAAAATACAGGTCTCAAGGAGAGACCTTCAAGATGGTGTAGGAGTAAGATGTGGAGATCACCTTCCTCCCCACAAATACATCAGAAATACATCTACATGAGGAACAACTTCTACAGAACACCTACTGAACGCTGGCAGAAGACCTCAGCCTTCCCAAAAGGCAAGAAAATCTCCATGTACCTGGGTAGAGCAAAAGAAAAAAGAAAAAACAGACAAAAGAATAGGGATGGAACCTGCACCTCTGGGAGGCAGCTGTGAAGGAGAAAAAGTTTCCACACACTAGAAATCCCCTTCACTGGTGGAGACGGAGGGTGGGTGGGGGTGGGAAGCTTCAGAGCCACGGAGGAGAGCGCAGCAACAGGGGTGCAGAGGGCAAAGTGGAGATATTCCGGCACAGAGGATCGGTGCTGACCAGCACTCACCAGCATGAGAGGCTTGTCTGCTCACCCGCCGGGATGGGTGGGGGCTGGGAACTGAGGCTCTGGCTTGGGAGGTCAAATCCTGGGAAGAGGACTGGGGTTGGCTAAGTGAACACAGCCTAAAGGGGGCCAGTACACCACAGCTAGCAGGAAGGAAGTCCAGAAAAAACTCTGAACCTGGCTAAGAGGCAAGAGACCATTGTTTTGGGGAGCACAAGGAGAGAGGATTGAGAGCATGGCCTAAACGAGCTCCAGAAATGGGTGCAAGCTGCGAATATTAGCGCAGACATCAGAGATGGGCATGAGATGCTAAGGCTGCTGCTGCAGCCACCAAGAAGCCTATGTGCAAGCATAGGACACTATCCACACTTCCTCTCCCAGGATCCTGTGCAGCCCGCCACTGCCAGAGTCACATGATCCAGGGACAACTTCCTGAGGAGAACACACGGCGTGCCTCAGGATGTTGCAATGTCATGCCAGCCTCTGCTGCGGCAGGCTTACCCTGCATTCTGTACTGCTCCCTACCCCGAGCCTGAGTGAGTCAGAGCCCCCTAATCAGCTGCTACTTTAACCCCATCCTGTCTGAGTGAAGAACAGACGACAGAGGGCAACGTACATACAGAGGCAGGGCCAAATCCAAAGCTGAACCCCAGGAGCTGTGTGAACAAAGAAGACAAAGGGAAATTTCTCCCAGCAGCCTCAGGAGCAGTGGATGAAATCCCCACAATCAACTTAAGGTACCCTGCATTTGTGGAATACCTGAATAGAAAATGAATCATCCCAAAATTGAGGAGGTGGACTTTGGGAGCAACTGTAGACTTGGGGTTTGCTTTCTGCATCTAATTTGTTTCTGGTTTTATGTTTATCTTAGTTTAGTGTTTAGAGTTTATTATCATTGGTAGATTTGTTTATTGATTTGGTTGCTCTCTTCTTTTATATATATATATATATATATATATATATATAATTTTTTTTTCCTTTTTCTCTTTCTGTGAGTGTGTATCTTTGTGTGATTTTGTCTGTATAGCTTTGCTTTTATCCTTTGTCCTAAGGTTTGGTCGGTCCTTTTTTTTTTTTTGGAACAGTTTTTAGTGCTTGTTATCATTGGAGGATTTGCTTTTTGATTTGGTTGCTTTTTTCTTTCTTTTTTTTCTTATTTTTTTATAACATTTTAATTTATTTTCTTCTTAATAATTTTTCAAAATTTTTATTTAAAAACTTTATTTTCTTTTCCTCTTTCTTTCTTCCTTCCTCTCTTTCTTTCTTTTTTTTCTTTCTTTTTTCTCCATTTGCTTCTGAGCTGTGGGGCTGACAGGTTGTTGGTGCTCCAGCCAGTTGTCAGGCCTGTGCCTCTGAGGTGGGAG
The DNA here is from genome assembly GCF_008692025.1 of Phocoena sinus. Taxonomy (NCBI): domain Eukaryota; kingdom Metazoa; phylum Chordata; class Mammalia; order Artiodactyla; family Phocoenidae; genus Phocoena; species Phocoena sinus. The sequence goes on from NC_045763.1 coordinate 93,697,442, forward strand.
AGCCGAGTTCAAGACATTTTTCCACCAGAGACCTCCTGGCTTCATGTAATATCAAACATCAAAAGCTCTCCCAGAGATCTCCATCTCAACGCTAAGACCCAGCTCCACTCAACAACCAGCAAGCTACAGTGCTGGACACCCTATGGCAAAAAACTAGCAAAACAGGAACACAACACCACCAATCAGGAGAGAGGCTGCCTATAAGCATAATAAGGTCACAGACACCTCAAAACACACCAGTGGATTCGGTCCTGCCCACAAGAAAGGCAGGATGCAGCCTCATCCACCAACACAGTAAACAGTACCCTCCATCAGGAAGCCTACACAACCCACTGAACCAAACTTAGCCACTGAAGGCAGACACTAAAAACAATGGGAACTATAAACCTGCAGCCTGTGAAAAGGAGACACCAAGGACAGTAAGGTAAGCAAAATAAGAATACAGAGAAACACACAGCAGATGAAGGAGCAAGGTAAAAACCCACCAGACCTAACAAATGAATAGGAAATAGGCAGTCTAGCGGAAAAAAATTCAGGGTAATGATAGTAAAGATGATCCTAAATCTTAGAAATAGAATGGAGAAAACAAAAGAAACAATTAACAAGGACTTAGAAGAACTAAAGAGCAAACAAACAATGATGAACAACAAAATAAATGAAATTAAAAATTCTCTAGAAGGAATCAATAGCAGAATAACTGAGGCAGAAGAACTGATAAGTGAGTGGGAAGATAAAATGATGGAAATAACTGCCAGGAAGCAGAATAAAGAAAATAGGATGAAAATAATTGAGGGCAGTCTCAGAGACTTCTGGGACAACATTATACGCACCAACATTTGAATTATATGGGGTCCCAGAAAAAGAGAAAAAGAAAAGGATTGAGAAAATATTTGAGAGTTTATAGTTGAAAACTTCTCTACCATTGGAAAGGAGATAGTCAATCAAATTCAGGAAGCACAGAAAGTTCCACACAGGATAAAATGATGAAGAAACACACCAAGACACACATTAATCAAACTATCAAACATTAAATACAAAGAAAAAATATTAAAAGGAGGAAAGGAAAAGCAACAAATAACATACAAGGGAATCCCCATAAGGTTAACAGCTGATCTTTCAGCAGAAACTCTGCAAGCCAGAAAGGAGTGGCAGAACATATTTAAAGTAACGAAAGGGAACCAACTACAACCAAGATTACTCTACCCAGCAAGGATCTCATTCAGATTTTTTTTTTTTTTTTTTTTGCAGTATGTGGGCCTCTCACTGTTGTGGCCTCTCCCACTGTGGAGCACAGGCTCTGGACGCGCAGGCTCAGCAGCCATGGCTCACGGGCCCAGCCGCTCCATGGCACGTGGGATCCTCTCAGCCCGGGGCACGAACCCGCGTCCCCTGCATTGGCAGGCGGACTCTCAACCACTGCACCACCAGGGAAGCCCCTCATTCAGATTTGATGAAGAAATTAAAACCTTTAAAGTAAAGCAAAACCTAAGATAATTCAGCACCACCAAACAAGCTTTACAACAAATGCTAAAGGAACACAAGAGAAGGAAAAGACCTACAAAAACCCAAAACATTAAGAAAATGGTAATAGGAACATACATATCGATAATTACCTTAAATGTAAATAGATTAAATTCTCCAACCAAAAGACATAGACTGACTGAATGGATACAAAAACAAGACCCGTATATATGCTATCTACAAGAGGCCCACTTCAGACCTAGGGACACATATAGACTGAAAGTTAGGGGATGGAAAAAAATATTCCATGCAAATGGAAATCAAAAGAAAGCTAGAATAGCAATTCTCATATTAGAAAAACTAGACTTTAAAATAAAGACTACTACAAGAGACAAAGAAGGATACTACATAATTATAAAGGGAACAATCCAAGAAGAATATATAACAATTTTAAGTATTTATGAACCCAACATAGGAGCACCTCAATACATAAGGCAAATGCTAACAGCCATAAAAGGGGAACTCAACATTAACACAATCATAGTAGGAGACTTTAACACCCTACTTTCTCCAATGGACATATCATCCAAAGTGAAAATAAACACAAGCTTTAAATGATACATTAAACAAGATGGACTTAATTGATATTTACAGGACATTCCATACAAAAACAACAGAATACATTTGCTTCTCAAGTGCTCATGGAACATTCTCCAGGATAGATCATATCTTGGGTCACAAATCAAGCCATGGTAAATTGAAGAAAATTGAAATCGTATCAAGTATCTTTTCTGACCACAATGCTATGAGACTAGATATCACTTACAGGAAAAAATCAGTAAAAAATGCAAACACATGGAGGCTAAACAATACACTACTTAATAGCCAAGTGATCACTGAGGAAATTAAAAAATACCTAGAAACAAATGACAATGAAAACACGATGACCCAAAACCTATGGGATGCAGCAAAAGCAGTTCAAAAAGGGAAGTTTATAGGAGTACAGTCCTACCTCAGTAAATAGGAAACATGTCAAATAAACAACCTGAACTTACACCTAAAACAATTAGAGAAAGAAGAGCAATAAAACCCCAAAGTTAGCAGAAGGAAAGAAATCATAAAGATGAGATCAGAAATAAATGAAAAAGAAATGAAGGAAATGATAGCAAAGATCAATAAAACTAAAAGCTGGTTCTTTGAGAAGATAAACAAAATTGATAAACCATTAGCCAGACTCATGAAGAAAAAAAAGGGAGAAGACTCAGTAGAATTAGAAATGAAAAAGGAGAAGTAACAACTGACACTGCAGAAATACAAAGGATCAGGAAAGATTACTACAAGCAACTCTATGCCTATAAAATGGACAACCTGGAAGAACTGCACAAATTTTTAGAAAAGCACAGCCTTCTGAGACTGAACCAGGTTGAAGTAGAAAATATGAACAGACCAATCATAAGCACTGAAATGGAGACTGAAATCTTCCAACGAACAAAAGCCCAGGACCAGATGGCTTCACAGGCGAATTCTATCAAACATTTACAGAAGTGCTAACATCTACCCTTCTCAAGCTCTTCAATATGTAGCAGATGGAGGAACACTCCCAAATTAATTCTACAAGGCCACCATCAGCCTGATACTAATACCAAAGATGTCACAAAGAAAGAAAACTACAAGCCAGTATCACTGATGAACATAGATGCAAAAACCCTCAACAAAATACTAGCAAACAGATTCCAGCAGAATATTAAAAGGATCATACACCATGATCAAGTGTTGGTTATACCAGTATTGCAAGGATTCTTCAATATATGGAAATCAATCAACGTGATACACCATATTAAAAAATTGAAGGAGAAAAACCATATGCTCATATCGATAGATGCAGAAAAATCTTTCAACAAAATTCAGCACCCATTTATGATAAAAACTCTCCAGAAAGTAGGCATAGAGGGAACTTACCTCAACATAATTAAGGCCATCTATGACAAACCCACAGCCAACATCATTCTCACTGGTGAAAAACTGAAACCATTTCCTCTAAGATCAGGAACAAGACAAAGTTGTCCACTCTCACAACTATTATTCAACAGTGTTGGAAGTTCTACCTACAGCAATCAGAGAGGAAAAATAAATAGAATCCAAATTGGAAAAGAAGAAGTAAAGCTGTCACTGTTTGCAGATGACATGATACTATATATCGAGAATCCTAAAGATGCTACCAGAAAACTACTAGAGCTTATCAATGAATTTGGTAAAGTAGCAGGATACAAAATTAATGCACAGAAATCTCTTGCATTCATGTTAACTAATGATGAAAAATCTGAAAGAGTGATTAAGGAAACACCCCATTTACTATTGCAACAAAAAGAATAAACTACATAGGAATAAACCTACCTAAGGAAACAAAAACCTGTATGCAGAAAACTATAAGACACTGATGAAAGAAATTAAAGATGATGCAAACAGATGGAGAGATATACTACGTTGTTTGATTGGAAGAATCAACATTTTGAAAATGACTATTCTACACAAAGCAATCTACAGATTCAGTGCAATCCCTATCAAACTACCAATGGCAGTTTTCACAGAAGTAGAACAAAAAATCGCACAATTGGTATGGAAACCCAAAAGACCCCAAATAGCAAAAGCAATCTTGAGGGAGAAAAACGGAGCCTGAGGAATCAGGCTCCCAGACTTCAGATTACACTACAAAGTTACAGCAATCAAGACAGTATGGTACTGGCACAAAAAGAGAAATATAGATCAATGGAACAGGAGAGAAAACCAAGAGATAAACCAACACACATTTGGTCACCTTATATTTGAGGCAAGAATATACATGGAGAAAAGACAGACTCTCCAATAAGTGGTGCTGGGAAAACTGGACAGCTACATGTAAAAGAATGAAATTAAAACACTCCCTAACACCATACACAAAAATATACTCAAACTGGATAAAAGACCTAAATGTAATGCCAGACACTGTAAAACTCTTATAGGAAAAGACAGGCAGAGTGCTCTATGACATAAATCACAGCAAGATCGTTTTTGACCCACCTCCTAGAGAAGAGGAAATAAAAACAAAAATAAACAAATGGGACCTAATGAAACATAAAAGCTTTTGCACAGCAAAGGAAACCATAAACAAGACGAAAAGTCAAACCTCAAATGAGAGAAAATATTTGCAAATGAAACAACTGACAAAGGATTAATCTCCAAAATTTACAAGCAGCTCATGCAACTCAATATCAAAAAAACAAACAACCCAATACAAAAATGGGCAGAAGACCTAAATAGACATTTCTCCAAAGAAGATATACAGATTGCCAACAAACACATGAAAGGGTGCTCAACATCACTAATCATTAGAGAAATGCAAATCAAAACTACAATGAGGTATCACCTCACACCAGTCAGAATGGCCATCATCAAAAAATCTACAAACAGTAAATGCAGGAGAGGGTGTAGAGAAAAGGGAACCTTCTTGCACTGTTGGTGGGAATGTAAATTGATACAGCCACTATGGAGAACAGTGTGGCGGTTCCTTAAAAACCTAAAAATAGAGATGCCATACAACCCAGCATTCCTACTACTGGGCATATACCCTGAGAAAACCATAATTCAAAAAGAGTCATATACCACAATATTCATTGCAGCTCTATTTACAATAGCCAGGACATTGAAGCAACCTAAGTGTCCATCAACAGATGAATGGATAAAGAAAATGTGGCAAATATATACAATGGGATATTACTCAGCCATAAGAAGAAATTAAATTGAGTTATTTGTAGGGAGGTGGATGAACCTAGAGTCTGTCACACAGGGTGAAGTAAGTCAGAAATAGAAAAACAAATACCGTATGCTAACACATATATATGGAATCTAAAAAAAAAAAAACATATTCTGAAGAACCTAGGGGCAGGACAGGAATACAGACCCGGACATAGAGAATGGACTTGAGGACACCGGGATGGGGAAGGGTAAGCTGTGACAAAGTGAGAGAGTGGCATGGACATATATACACTACCAAACGTAAAATAGATAGCTAGTGGGAAGCAACTGCATAGCACAGGGAGATCAGCTCGGTGGTTTGTGACCACCTAGAAGGGTGGGATAGGGAGGGTGAGAGGGAGCCGCAAGAGGGAGGAGATATGGGGATATGTATATGTATAGCTGATTCACTTTGTTGTAAAGCAGAAACTAACACACTATTGTAAAGCAATTATACTGCAATAAAGATGTTAACAAAATAAATTAAATTAATTAAAATAATAAAATAAAATAAAATACAGTTCTCTTTAAGGCTCTAAATCTTGTGATTTTCCACTATTTTATTTTATTTATTTTTTGGCTGCACCACGTTGCATGTGGGATATTAGTTCCCTGGCCAGGGATCTAACCCACGACCCCTGCATTGGAAAGCTTGGAGTCTTAACCATTTTACCTCCGTGGAAGCCCCAATTTTCCACTATTTTATAAAATTTTTGAAAGAGTCAATTTCTTAATTATCCATATTCAAATTATTAATATCACAGTCACCAGCTCATATGTCAAAAATTTCTGATATATTTTAGTTTGTTTGTATATCCTCAATTTAACTCTAGTTATGTAAATTTTTTCTGTTTCAAAAAGTAGCAAAAATTATCAGTTTTTCATGATGGTATTTTGTGATGATTATTGTTCTGTTCCTTTTATAAATCTAAATTGACTGCCATTGCTGTGTCTTATATCTCAGGGATCATTTTTTCCTTCAGATCTGCACTCTAACGAATTGGTTGCAAATCTGTGTAGCATATCTGGATATGAAATGAATGAAAGTCTGCCTAGTACTCAGATCTAGGTCTACAAACTTAGATGAAAAAAAGCTGCCAGGTATCATAAATATGTTCTTATTTTTCTTGCTTGGGAAACGGTTCCCCTCTTCCACAGATTTTTTACAGTTCTCATGTAAATTAACTGACTATAAGTCAGTCCTATTCACATTCATCTGAACATCAAGAGGACCAAATTAAATCATTTTCTTTAAAGACTAACAAGAACTTGATTTAAAAAATAAATATTTTTGCAAATCATGAAGCTCCATGCAAATACAGTCTGCCTGTGAGAAGAGATCTAAAGAGTCAAACATGGAAAGTTAGGACAAAAAAAGAAATATTATTTTGGAAGCCATCAAGATATTGTTGTAGGAGTATTTTTGCCATAAACTTACCACCACATTTAATTAATATACTGAAATCCTGTAGTATAATATTTTAATCATTATTAACTATGTTCTCTATTCTTTGAATTATTGAATATTAGAATAACTTTCCCTATTATGCTAATGAGTTAAACTTACAGTCCTTTCTGTTTTGCTTACACAGTTCTATTAACCATTTCCAGAGTAAAAATTAATCATAAAATCATTTAATCTTTACCCTACTGACATGAAATCTATCACAACATTGTTAGCTATACAGGTCTCTAACCTCTCAACTTTCAAGTTTCCAAAATCCCATACTCATAAATGGTTTATTCATATTTTTCCTGTCTTAAGACATTTCTTTTGCTCTAGGTGTTATGTGACTTAATATTCTAGATTCGTTTTGTTGTTCAACACAGAAATAGATAAGGTCTATATACCTGAGAAGAGGGATTTTTGGTGCCCTTACGTAAAAGAGACAAGAGAACAGAGAACAGATTTCACAGATAGAAGAAGAATGGGTAATGTTAAAGAGTAAGACTAGCTAGATGGGACAACCATGATTACAGAGTACCAGAGGAGAAGGATATGGAGCTGCCCCCAGGCAATTGTGTGTGTGTGTGTGTGTGTGTGTGTGTGTGTGTGTGTGTGTGCAGGAGAGAGAGAGAGAGGAGAAGGAAAAGCTGAAAGAGGGAGGAAAATAGAGATAGGTGGGTAGATAGATTAACTATAACAGATTTCTGTTTGTGTTTTTTAAGTGTAGTTAGTTTCAGTGAACAACTTTTCATTGGTTGATGAATTGAATATGGAAAAGATAATAAGTGCATTAATAAGATAATTTAATCCTTCACCAATAGGGAAGCCCTGCTAAGATGGTGGGCGTGGGGTTACTGCAGATAGGAAAGTCAGTATCATTTTGTGTTTATGCTTCTTATTGGAATAAAACAGTTTTTCTCTGAAGACAGGCCAATAATTTCTATTTTTATAGTATTCTCAAATGCCATAATAATTAATGTTATAGAATATCTTCTTGGTTCATAAAGGACATGATTAATGAGCAAATCCACAATGAATAATATTTAAGTGTGCTGTGTCATCTGCATGGCCTTTCCTTTTCAATTAAAAGAATGCCACATATTAAATCATAAGAATATCTTAATGAAATATGCATCATTTTTAATTAGGAAGAATGGCATACTTATTTTTATGACATTCCTGAATTTTTAAAGAATAAAAGAAAGTGGACTGAATCCACAACTGAAATTTTGTACAGCACAATAAACAACAATACACAATATATAAGACTGTGCTATGGTGCTTTATCTACTTAATTAGCAACATGTAAAACTGGATCAAATCATTTTCCATCAGCAACTTATTTAGATATGTTGTCCAATCTTATGTAACACTAAACGATCTTAAACAATTTCCTGGTGCTTTATAAAATTATTTCCAGCTAAAGAAATTCAAACCTGGGGTTCATATGATAGGAAATAGGAAAATTAAATTTTTGTGAGGTTGTATAAAAAATATATTGATTGAATAATAATCAGTAATTGAGCATCCATCTCTAGATAGCAAAATTTCAAAATTCTTAAAGAATAAGAAAAATGCTTCTGCAAATTTGTGCAATATTTTCACTGAAAATATTATTTAAAATTTTTTAAACATCCAGATAACTTTATTTGCTATTGATTGTATATGAAATACCTCTTTAGACTGGGATTTTGTCTTAAAAATGTGTGTCTTCTCCAGTAAATCTATATTATTTGAAATTTATGGTACTCAAAACATTTTTGATGAATTAATAATTATTTTATTAATATAATTTAAAAGTCAAAGGATAAATGACTAATATGCTTAAGTAATAATGGTTAAATGACATTATCTGTGTCAAATAGTTATAATGTGAGAGAAAAGGGCTTCCTTTTTGCCTTTGTAATTAATACAATTTTATAAGAATTAAAAGATATACATCAATTATTGTGGACAACTATATTGCTCTCATTGCTACAAAACACACACAAAATATTGCTTCAAAATAGTTGTATGTATCTGTGTGTTTGTGTGTGTGTGCTTTGCTAATATAGCACAAGAAAGGGGGATCTTAAGTTGAAGAATATAAGATGCTTTTAAAAGAAAAATAAATGAAATGATATTTATAGTTGCTTTTTGTTAATTTTTTTTAATTTTTAAAATTAAAAAAATTTGTTTTAACATCTTTATTGGAGTATAATTGCTTTACAATGGTGTGTTAGTTTCTGCTTTATAACAAAGTGAATCAGTTATACATATGTTCCCATATCTCTTCTCTCTTGCATCTCCCTCCCTCCCACCCTCCATATCCCACCCCTCTAGGTGGTCACAAAGCATGGAGCTGATCTCCCTGTGCTATGCTGCTGCTTCCACTAGCTATCTATTTTATGTTTGGTAGTGTATATATGTCCATGCCACTCTCTCACTTTGTCACAGCTTACCCTTCCCCCTCCGCATATCCTCAAGTCCATTCTCCAATTGGTCTGTGTCTTTATTCCCATCTTGCCCCTGGGTTTTTCATGACTTTTTTTTTTTTAAGATTCCATATATATGTGTTAGCATACAGTATTTGTTTTTCTCTTTCTGACTTACTTCACTCTGTGTGACAGACTCTAGGTCCATCCACCTCACTACAAATAACTCAATTTTGTTTACTTTTATGGCTGAGTAATATTCCATTGTATATGTGTGCCACGTCTTCTTTACCCATTCATCTGTTGATGGACACTTTGATTGCTTCCATGCCCTGGCTATTATAAATAGAGCTGCAATGAACATTTTGGTACATGACTCTTTTTGAAGTATGGTTTTCTCAGGGTTTATGCCCAGTAGTGGGATTGCTGGGTTGTTCGGTAGTTCTATTTTTAGTTTTTTAAGGAACCTCCATACTGTTCTCCATAGTGGTTGTATCAATTTACATTCCCACCAACAGTGCAAGAGGGTCTCCTTTTCTCCACACCCTCTCCAGAATTTATTGTTTGTAGATTTTTTGATGATGGCCATTCTGACCGGTGTGAGATGATATCTCATTGTAGTTTTGAATTGCATTTCTCTAATGATTAATGATGTTGAGCATTCTTTCATGTGTTTGTTGGCAACCTGTAAATCTTTGGAGCAATGTCTATATAGGTCTTCTGCCCATTTTTGGATTGGGTTGTTTGTTTTTTTGACATTGAGCTGCATGAGCTGCTTGTAAATTTTGGAGCTTAATCCTTTGTCAGTTGCTTCATTTGCAAATATTTTCTGCCATCGGTGCTTTGTGACCACCTAGAGGGGTGGAATAGGGAGGGTGGGAGGGAGACATAAGAGGGAGGAGATATGGGGATATATGTATAGCTGATTCACTTTGTTCTACAGCAGAAACTAACACACCATTGTAAAGCAATTATACTCCAATAAAGATGTTAAAAAAAAAAAAGTATACCTTGAGGCTTAACTACTTCCACTTCCATGACTACCACCCTAGACCTAATCACTGTCATTTTCATGTGTATTAATTTAGTGGATGTCTCACAGGAATTCTTCTACCATGCTGGCTCTCTAAAACCCTGTCTCCATAAGCCAAAGAGGGTCATACATTAAACACAGAATTATCTCACTCTCTTTATGGAAATACAGTAATCTCATCTTACATAAAGAACAAAAAGCTGATGACTTTACCATGGCTTCTAAGATCCTACATGCTATGCCTCCTACTATCTCTGTTCTTCCTTGTTCCTTGTGTTCCAGCAACACTGCTCTCCTTGCTCCTGCTCAAAGATCAGCATGTCCCATGGAATTTTCATGGGATAGTCTCCTTTCTTAGAACTATGTCCTTAGGTATTATATGGCTTATTTTCTCTTTCCCTTCTCTGACAACTTTAAGTAAAATAGAAAAAGCAGCCATGATCAGTCTATCAATTTATCCAGTATTGCTTCACCACCTGATTTTTTTCTTAATACTTTAATTTTTAGAGCAGTTTTAGGTTCACAGCAGAATTGAGAGGAAGCTGCAGAGATTCACCACATATCTCCTACCCTCACATATATAAATTATCTCTAATCCCCAGCACAGTGGTACATTGTTACAATTGATGAACTCACATTGACAGACACATCATAATCACATAAATGGCATAGTTTACATTAGGGTTTACTTTTGGTGTTGTACATTTTATGGGTTTGAAAAAGTGTATAATGATGGGAATCTATCATTATGGTATCAAACAGAGTGTTTTCATTGCCCATATCTAAGGTATAATCTTTCAGGGGTCTCTACTAGAAGTCTAGAGTGTTTACCATGACTCTGAAATTTAAAGTTTTCCCTATACCCTCCTTCCATCCAGTTTCCACTCATCCCTAATCACTGCAGTCTCCACCATGCTCCATAAACTTGGGGAGAGTTCTGTTCAGCCTCTGAACCCCTAGAAAAATGTTTTTCATTCTGTAAGTCCCCAAGGGGAAAACATGTTATACTAAAATCTCTGCACTTCCCTTATTTCTGTGATCTTGTACACTCAACTCCCTCACTGGGAGCTCTCCAGTGCCTACAAGCTTTCTTAAGTATCTTTCCAGTTTTTCTCTCTCTTCTTAATTGAATGGTCTATCTGCAATAAGCTAGTCTGCTATCAACCAAAGCAGAAACCAAGGACTTTTGCTTTTAATCTGAGTAATATTGGAGCCTCTCATCAGACTAAAAGGTAATAGTAGTGTTATACAACTTTCATTTTAAGAATATTATTCTGACTACCTTTTTGGAAATATATAGAGGGATTTTTTTGAAGGGCCCTTTAATAATTCAAGTGAGAGATGATTGTGACTTGGTCCAATGTGCAATCTACATCATAATCCAGAAACACTACATTCCCTAAAATAAAGCCTTTGTTTGAATGCCCCAGCAGTAGGTAGTATTAAGAGTGACTGGACTCTCATTAGAGCAATAGCATTAACCAGACATAAAAAGAAGTGAGTTAGAGTCTAGTCCCCAACATTTCCTAGATTTATATACTTGAGGGATCATATAACTTCTCTGTTCTAAATTTACCAGTGTTATCAAAATAGCAGGATTGTTGAAGATCACATAAAATTATTTACAAGTCCATCGTAGGGTTTATATTACTTATATAATTTAGCATTGTTTTCTTCTTTATGATTTTATTTAACTTAGTATTACTGATAAATAATAGCTATTTACTATTTGTAATAATAAAGGTATTATTTATTTTGTGACACCCACCAGTGGTCTTAGATCTAGGTGTAGGCTGAAGAATCTACTCTACCTTGTATGTTCTTCCTCTTTTTCTTTGTAGGGTAGCCACTTTATGATAGCTGTATTTATTAGTCATTTTTCTTCCTGAAAAAGTCCTAATTTCTTTGAATAATTATTTAAGTGATACTGTGCTTATATTTTTATTTTATATACATTTTCTTCATGGATTATGTTTTTCTTTGGTTGGTTTGATTGTTTTGTGAATGCATAGTTGTAGTGTAGCTATTATGTACCATCTTTTACATTCTGAAAATGTTTACCAAGTCAGTACTAATGTTATAGTAATGTGGCTTCCTTTGATGATAAAATATTGAATAAACTAATTTACCTGGTATCTCAAACACAATTTCATAGAAAATCATGAATACACTTTAAAAAATGATGCATCAACTTGTTCTTGATTCTGAAGCAGGTATTAAGAGACCCATGTCCATATTACCTCTGCAGAACTTGAAATTTCCACAAAGAGTTTATTTACACAAATATACTCTTGCATTTTCAAAAATATAAAAATACAGACTTGTGCTATATCTTTTTGCTGTAGTTTTCCCCAGTCATCACTGGTTGGCTGAAATTCATCTTCTCATAGTGCCATCAAAGAAAGTCATGGGAAATATTTCCTGAGTTTATGTATAGCTTTCATATTTTAAGGACAGATTGTCCAAATATTTTTGGTTTGTATTTTTTTACCTCTGGAACACAGAGTGCCATTTCAATATGTAGATTGAAATCTTAACTCTGGGCATTTAAAAATTGTATTAGTGGGCTTCCCTGGTGGCGCAGTGGTTGAGAGTCCGCCTGCCGATGCAGGGGACACGGGTTCGTGTCCCGGTCCGGGAAAATCCCACATGCCGCTGGGCGGCTGGGCCCGTGAGCCATGGCCGCTGAGCCTGCGCTCCACAACGGGAGAGGCCACAACAGTGAGAGGCCCGCGTACCAAAAAAAAAAAAAAAAAAAAAAAATTGTATTAGTTAACATTTATTGAGTATTTACTATGTATTTTATGCATTATTCAACAAATATTATTAGGGATCTATTATGTGCCTAGCATTATTCTTACTACTAAAAATACAAAGGCAAAAACAAAACAAAAACAAAAACCCAACGAGACAAAAATCCCTGACCTTATCGACCTTGCATTCCAGTCAGGGAAGATAGGTAAGAAACAATAGCAATAAGTAAAATTGTACTGGATGTGAGAAAGTGATATCCTATGGAAAAAATAAATCAGGAAGGGCGAAAGACTTGGAACAGCCAACATAATATTGAAGGAGAAAAACAAAGTTGGAGGGTTGACACTACTACTATAAAGCTACAGTGGTCAGGACAGTGTGGTATCAGTGAAAGAAGAGACAAATAGATCGATGGAACAAAATAGGGAGCCCAGGCATAGACCCACATAAAAATAGTCAACAGATCTTTGACAGTGAAGAAAAGATAGTCTTTTCAACAAATAGTGCTGGAACAATTGGACATTCTTGTACAAAAAAAGTGAATCTTTACAGCCATTATAAAAATTAACTCAAAATGGGCTTCCCTGGTGGCACAGTGGTTGAGAGTCCGCCTGCCAATGCAGGGGACGTGGGTTCGTGCCCTGGTCCAGGAAGATCCCACGTGCCGTGGAGTGGCTGGACCCGTGAGCCATGGCTGCTGGGCTTGCGCGTCCAGAGCCTGTGCTCCACAACGGGAGAGGCCACGGCAGTGAGAGGCCCGCGTACCGAAAAAAAAAAACAAAAAACCAAAATGGATCATAGACCTAAATGTAAAATGCAAAAAAAAAAAAAAAAGAACATAGGAAAAAGCCTAAATAATCTTGGGTATGGCAATACCAAAGGCATGATCTAGAAAGACAAAATTAATAAGCTGTACTCCATTAAAATTAAAAACTTCTGCTCTGCAAACACAGAATCGAGAGAATTAGAAGACAAATCACAGACTAGGTGAAAATATTTCCAAAAGACACATCCGATAAAGGACTGTTATCCAAAAATATACAAAGGAACTCTTAAAATGCAACAATGGGAAAACAAATGTTCAATTAAGAAATGAATCAAAGACCTTAACAGACACCTCATCAAAGAAGATATGCAGATAAACAATAGAGATATCAAAAGATACTCCACACCATATATCATCATGAAAATGCAAATTAAAACAATGAATTACAACTACATACCTATTAGGATGGCCAAAATGTGGCACACTGACAACACCAAATGTCAAGAATATAGAGCAACAGAAAATATAAATTCATTACAGGTGGGAATGCAAAATGGTACAGCCACTTTGACAGAGAGTTTTGCAATTTCTTACAAAACTAAGCATACTTTTACCATACGATCAAGCAGTTGCACTCCTTGGTATTTATCCAAAGGAGCTGGAAATACAAGTCCACACAAAAACCTACACATGGATGTTTGTATCAGCTTTAGACATAATTACCACAACTTGGATGAAACCAAGATATCTTTCAGTAGGTGAAAAGATGAAAAACCTGTGGTACATCCAGAATGGTTTATTATCAGCACTAAAAAAAAAATGAACTATCAGACAGAGGAAACATAAATGTATATTACTAAGTGAAAGAAGCCAATCTGACATGGCTATATATGATTCCATGTACATGAAATTTTGAAAAAGGGAAAACTGTGGAGACATTAAAAAGATCAGTCATTGCCAGGGGTTAGGGATTGAACAGGATGAGGAATAGATGGAGCACAGAGAAATTTTAGGGCAGTAAAAATACTACGGATGATACCATAATGATGTTTACTCATCATTATACATTTATCTAAATCCCCAAAAATGTACAACACCAAGAGTGAACCCTAATGTAAACTATGGGCGATTATGGTTTGTCAGCATAGGTCCATCAGTTGAAACACATGTACCACTCTATTGAGAGTGTTGATAAGAGGGAGTATATACATGTGTGAGGATAGGAGACACATAGGAAATCTCTACTTTTTCTCTCAATTTTTCTGTGAACCTAAAACTGCACTAAAAATGTAGTCTTAATAGTAGTAATAAAAATTTAGTACTTACATAATTGAGAATCTGGGGAGACGATGGCAGGCTTCTCAAACTGATCTGAAATAACAAGAGCAAAGCAAGTAAACTTAACTACTTCAAATAACTTAAGAGAGCAAAGGTTTGGGATTTGAATGTTAGAGGGAGAGGGGCGAGAGTGTGAGTTTCTGCTCACAGGAAGGTGATTTTGTGGTTATAATCTCCAGTTGGCACCAAGGAGGGAGTACTCAGACTTTCTTATTATCCTGTGCAGATGCGGAGCAGAAGGAAAAATGGAAGAGCAGGACTTAAAATTAGACAGCAATCAAACAACAAAAAATGCAGTTATACTTTTTATTACATATAACTAGAAAAAAATGCAAATCCAACCATACCTGCAAAGAAAGTCAAATCCTGATAATATGATTTCACCAGGTGACCAAGTTCCTTCCATAGCAGCTGTCTCAATCAGGAAAATAGAGCTAATAAAGACTTTTTAATCAATTTTTGTGAAGGTAAGTTAAACTTCTCATGTAGAAACATGCTAGATATCTAGTAATAAAAATCTACTTCCATTCTATCAAGTGTTGCCAAAAAGAAGATTTTTTTTAAACCATGCAGTTTCACTTAGATCCTATGGCAGAGATGTTTAGTTACCACCAACAGTAATTCTCTTCTTCTATATTAATGAAACCCCCAATTCAATGAATTCAGTTAACAAATATTTATTACATACCTAATATGTACCATGAACTGTTATAGGACTTAAGATAAAGCAGTGATAAAAATAGAAAAAAAATCCCTTCCCTTGCCTTGTAAGACTTACATTCTATGGTAGGGAACTTACAGTAAACTATCTATCTGTCTATCTATACATATATGTATAGATGTATAACATATATATATATATATATATATAATACATCAAATAGTATATTCAAATTAATGAATGAGTGTAACGGAAAAAAAATACTAAAGCCTGGTAAGAGGAATTGGAAGTGATGAAATCAAGTGGGAGTGAGGTTTCAGTGCCAAATAGGGTGGTCAGTGTCTTACAGAAAATATGATATCTGAGCAAATACTTGAAGGATCCAAGTGGATTACTAGGGCAAGAACATTCTGAACTGAGGGACAGGTGGAAAAATGCTGTCAAGTGGTGGCACGTCAGACTTGTTCAGAGAACGTCAAACAGGTTATTGCATTTGGAATCACAAGAGGAGCAGGAAAGGAGGATGTGTCAAAGAGATATTGGGGGAGGCACCTTATATAGGGACTTTGATTTTAATTCTGAGTGCAATGAAGAGCCACAGCAAGGTTGGTTTTTTTTTGGAAGGGTGAATTTTTTTTAACATCTTTATTGGAGTATAATTGCTTTACAATGTTGTGTTAGTTTCTGCTGTATAACAAAGTGAATCAGTTATACATATACATATATCCCTATATCCCCTCCCTCTTGCGCCTCCCTCCCACCCTCCCTAACCCACCCCTCTAGGTGGTCACAAAGCACTGAGCTGATCTCCCTGTGCTATGCAGCTGCTTCCCATTAGCTAATTTACATTTGGTAGTGTATATATGTCAATGTTACTCTCTCTGTCCCAGCTTACCCTTCCCCCTCCCCGTGTTCTCAAGTCCATTCTCTATTTCTGTGTCTTTATTCCTGTCCTGCCCCTAGGTTCATCAGACCATTTTTTTTTTAGAGTCCATATATATGTGTTAGCATATGGTATTTGTTTTTCTCTTTTTGACTTACTTCACTCTGTATGACAGACTCTAGGTCCATTCACCTCATTACAAATAACACTGATGAAGGAAACTATAGACGATACAAACAGATGGAGAGACATACCATGTTCTTGGATTGGAAGAATCAACACAGCAGGGTTTTGAGTAGAAGAGTAAAATTATCAGAGTATCAATTTAGAAAGCCCACTCCAGTTTCTGTTAAGAACAGTCTGTAGAGGGACACAGTTAAAAGCAGAGACACTTGATAGAAGACTATTACAATAGTTCATTTAAGAAATGTCTGTGGCTTGGACATAGGTATAGCACTGGAGATGATGACCAGTAATTAGATTTGGGATATATTTTTAAGGAAAGGCCAAGAGGAATTTCTCATGGTTTAAAAAGGAGTCAAGAAAATTTCCACAGTTTTTCAACTGAGCTAGTGAAATATAGAATGGATAAACCATGATTTGAAAAAATGATCAAGGTTGTCAAGATTTGAAAAAATGATCATGTGGAGTTTAAGACATTTATTAGACAATCCAGTGAAGATATGGTGTAGGAGATGAATATAGCAGTCTGGTGCTCAAGAGCTATAAATTTATAATTTGTTGAAATATATTTGATATGTAGAGCCTTGAGACAGCATGAGATAACCAAGCTGTACATGTTGATAAAAAAAAAGAAACAAGGTCCAAATATGGAGCACTTCAAACTGAAGAGGAAACAGGAAAGGGAGACAAATTTTCAGCTGGATACATGGCCACCTGGAATAAAATCTTCCTTTATCTTGATGTGAGTATGTGAACAAATACTGGCCAAAGGAATTTAAGTAGATGGGAATTTATTCGACAGCTTGAGTGAAGCTCCTACAAGCCAGATGTCAAACTCCTTTTCCCATTTCTTCTTTCTTCCTTCCTTTATGTTGCTACCAAGGATATAGATATGATGGCTGTACCTCTAGGTACTATCTTGGACTTGTGGACAAGAACACACTCTGAGGATAGCAGATTGAGCACTGGAGGATGGCTGGATTCTTTGAACTTTGAGAAATTGTACTATCATACCAACCATGGACTGCCTTCTTCCAGATTTTTATATGAAATATAAATATTTTTGTCTTGTTTCATCCTGTTTAACTTTAGATCTGCATTTTCTTCAAGTGAAATTAATCCTAAGTGATAGTTCCCATAAAATAAAGCCAAACAGAAGGAATGTACTAGTTGTCTTCATTATTTTTATAGTGAGGAATAAAATATCCTCCTTCTGGTCAGATCAATTTAAATTGTATAATACCACCTGAAATATCATTATCTAAATATTTTATTCTCCTTACATTTTCTTCCTTCCAACTGGGAAAGGAATAACCCATGTGGGTTATTCTTTATTTAGTAGCAAGTAATTTAATAAAGTATGTATGATAGTATTGAAGCAATCATGGAGCAGTCAGGAAGTAGATAAACTGCCAAGAATTTACCAGCGAATTACAGAAAGACATTATAAACAGAACCTGTGTATGAGTATACATCTTGAAATGTAAAGCTTTTGAGTACTATTTTTCTGAATTTCTTAGCAGGGAAGTCCTTCCTAAAATGTGTTATTATATAGGATCCCATTACATAAAACAGAAAACAACAAAGTGCTTTGACAGGGGAAGTACCCTGATTTTTTACTCTACCAGTCATTCAATAAGGCAACGTTAAGATATCTCTTGGAACTATTAAACAGAGTAAAAATTTAAAACACCACGTAAAAGTTTTAGTGGACAAAGTTTTAAAATATATTGAGTTATTTCTTTAATATAACCTCTGGTTATATTCGCATGAGCATGGAATCTATTCAGAATTTTAGGTAATTAATATAATCTGTCACTGAGACTATGATACTTGGAGAATATTTTGGGTGGAATGAACAACTGCTAAACATCTTTAAGTCGTTGGCTAATTCCTAGTTTAAAAAATCATGGCTCTGCATATAAGAAGCACCTGTGCATAAATTTCTCTTTTTCTTCAAAGACTGTGCTTGTTGTTGAAAATAAGAACCTGCATACACAATTACCTATTATTCAAGAAGGCAGCTACAAATATATGACACCACAGATGCATCTGCAAAAGAAGAAGAAAAAAGAAACGGATGTTATGATTTTTATTTAGACTCCTTTCAAAGAAGAGATGAGACCCAATAGGAAGTAAAGTCACTAGGCAATTAATAAACATTACTTTTCATCTCACTGCCTTACTTTTATTACCTCATCTTTTATAGTTTTATGGGTTTGTTCTTGTCTCCCTAATCTTTTCCTCTTGTAATTTTGTGTTGATTTAAAATCAGCTTTCCCGTGGCGTTTTTAGGCTAGGGACTTCTCCATTAATAGTGTGCTTACCTAGCATTTTTGCATATCCTTCACAGCTCCTTTTAAGAGTTAAAAAAGTATGTGATAAAATTGAAATATGTTAATATAAAAATGAAGAAAAGGATTTGTCTTTAGTATATTAGGAAGATGAAACAATGGTAAGAGCTCTAGACCATCTAGAGCTTTGTTTTTATCCTTTGCTTTTTGAAGCTGCTCCCACATCTCTATAAAGACACTAAATGGCAGCTCTCCTCCAAGGTTAGGTTATTCTGTTATTACAAGTGAAAAAGCATGAAAGAGACTAATTAGGCAGCAATGTGCATCTATGCATTTTATCTCTCTCCAATATAAATACCTAGGAGATGCTTGAAACAGTGTTTAAAAGGAGTCCTAATGAATCATAAATGATGATAAATCTGACTTGATTTCAAAGTGATGGGTATTTTACATTTACCAATTTTACTATGGAAGTTGTCTTTTGTCACCTAGTTCTTTTAAGTTCAAATATATGATGCATTACGCAAAACTGGTATTTAGAGGCATCAGTTCAAACAACAAAAATATAAGAATTAAATATAAAACAAAATTTTATTGTATAAACACTGAATACTTACATATATAAACATACACACACATACACTATCTACATGGATTTATTTTTCATATAAAAATATATTTTATGTTAAATCAAAAGCATATTTAATATTGCTACACTACAGATTATTATTATTATTATTACTGAAGGAAAATCCAGTTATTTCAAAAATAGTCTGGATTTTTTTTGTATGAGAAAACTTTAAATGTCTTTCTGATATTGCTTGTATTTTGAACTTGGGTGTCTTAGGTGTATGACCAAAAGTAATAAATGTTTTATGATTTTATAGAGTCTGCATGCTTATTTAAATTTCTCTAGGAGTTAAAAAAGATATAGAATATAACATCAATTTTTGTATGCATATTATATAAATTGGACAGGCAGATTGAATAACAATAAATTATTGATTTCAGGATGTGGTTAAAAGTTAGATTAATACCTATTATGCAACTGAAATCTTTGAAATTCCACAATTCTGGCACTTGTTCACTAACTTCAGTTTCCACATTTGTAGAATAGAGATAGCACTAATATAATAGTGCTTACCTCTCAGTTACTGTGAAAATTGAATGAGATTATGTATGTAAAGTTATTCATATAACAGCTGATAGGGAATGCTTAATAAATAATTTGCTGTTACATCATGATTTATTCCTTCTCAATCCTTCTGTTAATTGAAAATAATGTTAAGTACATTCAATGTATCAGACACTATTTTCAACACAAAGATAAAGCTCTGAACTAGGCCAAGTACCTACTTTTGTGAGGTTACAATTTAGTGGAGAAATGGGACAGGATGGCAGATCATACATAGATGATCAGTACATATGTACCATGATGAAAGGTAATATATTAAGATCTATGAAGGTGAAGAAGGTTAAATTATGAGAGTTACATTGATGATGTATTTGATAGAGTTGTTAGAATATGTTTTTATTCACTGTAAATTGACTCATTTTTTTGATTTATACATTTCAAAGTTTTAGTAAGAAATGGTATTTAACATTCTGTTTTCTTTAGATACCAAGCCATTGAACCATTATTCTCTTCTATATCTACATCATTTTTATGTCCATAACTCTATTCGAATCTACTGAAAATGAAACATTCTGAGTAACTTTGAAATCTTTCATTTTAAAGAAAAAAGTAATGTACAAAGAAAAAAGACGCCTAAAATATGAAAACTATAAATAAATAAAAACATTTTCTTATTTTAAAATTTCTGTATCAGATTACCTATATAGAGTATTTAGGAAACCTTGATTTTATAATGTTACTACATCATAGTCCATGTAGGGCATAATAACACAGTAGTAGTGCTAAATTTTCATAGTCCCTAGTGGAAATAGTGGTCTATGTCAAAATTTGAAAACATCAGGAATTATTGATAATTTATGTCTCTTTGCCCTATTTCTAATTTTAAATTTACTGGTTCTTTCTATGGGATTTTTGGTGGTTAAGATGTTGAAGGTGGGTTTGGGGTAGTGAGGGTGTCATGCGTTGTTCTCGACTAAGAAGCAAATTTAATTTTTTTAGTTACTAAATTTCTCAATGTAATATAAATCTTGTCCTCTTGGATAGAATAATATATGGATATAATTTCTAATACTTTTCTCACAAATACAAATATCCAAAGCTATTTCAAAGTGGATCAAATTTCTTTTCAGAGACACATTTTAAAATTTACAATATTTAGTTTAATTTAGAGGAATTATAGACAAACTTAAAAGACATAGTTTGCTTAAGGTGGGAGAGTGAAAGACCAGCAGACAAAAACTCAATATAAATGGAAAGAGTCACGAGGCTTTACATAGTAAGTGGCAGCCAGTTAGTTATGGTTCGAGAGAAGCAGTTGTATAAGCACCATGGTTGTAAATAAATCAGTTGTCAAGATACATTTTATTTATTATTATGTAGCTCAAAATTGTCAAACTCAGTACGTCTATAGGAATATAAATTCCATCATACAGGATTAAATAAGACTATATAAAAAATGTGAGAGCTGACTGGAGAAATGGAATGGACTACAAATTAGTTAATTAAATATATCAAGCAGGAAGGAATAAATAAAATAATGTTAAGCTTGTATTTATGTAATTATATTTAAAAATAAACATTTTGATTAATATTTAATGTTATTTTCTAAAACACTGAAGATAGTATACAAAAGATTGTCTGAATTTCTAGTTTTACTTATATGCTTCTAATTATATATATCAAAGGTCATGAAAAATATTGCATCAATCCACTTACTATCTAGATGTTCTAATAATCACATGTAATTTTGTAGACTAGAAAATGCAGGGACTTCCCTGGTGGTGCAGTGGTTAAGAATCCGCCTGCCAATGCAGGGAACACAGGTTCGAGCCCTGCTCCAGGAAGATCCCACATGCTGCGGAGCAACAAAGCCCATGCACCACAACTACTGAACCTGCATTCTAGACCCTGCGAGCCACAACTACTGAGCACGTGTGCCACAACTACTGTAGGCTGCGTGCCTAGAGCCCGTGCTCCGCAACAAGAGAAGCCACCGCAATGAGAATCCTGTGCACCACAACGAAGGGTAGCCCCTGCTCGCCGCAACTAGAGAAAACCCACACACAGCAACAAGGACCCAATGCAGCCAATAAATAAATAAATAATGCAAAATATAACTTCATGGATTTCATGGATATGAGCATGACCTACTCAATTTTTCTGTGAAGCTATGATTTGAAGGCATGCTAATATGGCCATTAAAGAAACATTAAAGTCTCCATTATATTTGTCTCTCTTATATTTGGACATTAGAGAACTGAGAAAAGTGGGCTCTGCCATAAACATAAGAAAGCCATTCATGTGAATTCCAGAAGCTTTCTTTGTCCATATAGTTAATTTCTCTTCTCTCTCTTGCTCTGGTATAATTACTTGCAAAATCTCAACCTCATTTAAATGTAATTTCCATTCTACCTCTGCACTGGAACCGTGCAGTGGGGAACCTCACAACTATGCTGACTTACCATAAATAATTAAAGGGAAGCCTTCAGTAGGCCTTTACTGTTGCCTGCCAATCATATTACACTTCCCCAGTGCTTTCAATTGTTCCCTCCCCACTCTTCTAGGTATGTAGGACATATTTCTCCCCTTGCTCAAACCCCCAGTAACCTCTCTTCTATCCTCATTTTCAATTGTTTGCTTCCTATTTCACTGAAAAAAAAAAATTGTCAAAAGAGGGCTTTTGGGAAAGGGAATGATTGAATGCACTGGGGAAATGTAATACGATTCCTTATATTTGAGAATAATCTAAAGAAAAAAAGAGTGGATATATGTACATGTATAGCTGATTCACTTTGCTGTACACCTGAAACTAATACTACATTGTAAATCAACTATATTCCAATAAAATTTTTTAAAAGATGAATTTTATATAATTTCCATCACCAAAACTTCCCACCTCCAGAACATACCCAGATGTTCCAGCTATCCAAGAATCTTAATGTTCTTTCATATGCCACTCCCTCTTTGCCTGCACCAGTTCTTATCCCATTGCCCAGACACAGGGAACTGCTGCAATATTTTTTCTTTCTCTCTTCTGTATCTTCCAGTTTATTTTTCTCTGTCTCTGCCATGGAAATATGTTCTTTATGTCTATCATGTTTTCCTTGATCGTAACGTTTCATTTTCTCTTTCACTTGTCAGCAGAACTATAAAAAGTCCTTACGTTCCCTGTCTCCAAATACTTTCATTTCATTCTTTTTGAAATAACCCTAATAGAGTTCCCCTTTCAATACCTCACCCAATTTCCTTTTGTCAATGAATGTCAGCATTGAGTTTAATTTGCTAAGTTTAATCATTACTTTCATCCTTTGTCATACTTGAATTTTTAAAAATATCTTTATTGGAGCATAATGGCTTAAAATGGTGTGTTAGTTTTTGCTTTATAACAAAGTGAATCAGCTATACATATACATATGTTCCCATATCTCTTCCCTCTTATGTCTCCCTCCCTCCCACCTTCCCTATCCCACCCCTCTAGGTGGTCCCAAAGCATGGAGCTGATCTCCCTGTGCTATGAGGCTGCTTCCAACTAGCTATCTATTTTACATTTGGTAGTGTATATAGGTCCATGCCACTCTGTCGCTTTGTCCCAGCTTACATTTCCCCCTCCCAGGTCCTCAAGTCCATTGTCTAGTAGGTTTGCATCTTTATTCCCGTCTTGCCCCTAGGTTCTTCATGACCTTTTATTTTTTTTAATTCCATATATATGTGTCAGCATACGGTATTTATTTTTCTCTTTCTGACTTACTTCACTCTGTATGACAGACTCTAGGTCCATCAACCTCACTACAAATAACTCAATTTCATTTCTTTTTATGGCTGAATAATATTCCATTGTATATATGTGTCACAGCTTCTTTACCCATTCATCTGTCGATGGACACTTAGGTTGCTTCCATGTCCTGACTATTTTAAATAGAGTTGAAATGAACATTGTGGTAAATGACTCTTGTTTTTTTTTGTTTTTTTTGTTTTTTTTGTGGTACGCGGGCCTCTCACTGTTGTGGCCTCTCCTGTTGCAGAGCACAGGCTCCAGACACGTAGGCTCACTGGCCATGGCTCACGGGCCCAGCTGCTCCACGGCATGTGGGATCCTCCCAGACCGGGGCACAAACCCATGTCCCCTGCATCGGCAGAGGGCTCTCAACAACTGCGCTACCAGGGAAGCCCACATGACTCTTTTTTAATTATGGTTTTCTCAGGGTATATGCCCAGTAGTGGGATTGCTGGATCATATGGTAGTTTTATTTTTAGTATTCTGAGGAACCTCCATACTGTTCTCCACTGTGGCTGTATCAATTTACATTCCCACAAAAATTGCAAGAGGGTTCCCTTTTCGCCACACCCTCTCCAGGATTTATTGTTTGTAGATTTATTGATGATGGCCATTCTGACCAGTGTGAGATGATATCTCATTGTAGTAGTGATGTGCATTTCTCTAATGATTAATGATGTTGAGCATTCTTTCATGTGTTTGTTGGCAATCTATATATCTTCTTTGGAGAAATGTCTATTTAGGTCTTCTGCCCATTTTTGGATTGGGTTGTTTGTTTTTTTGATACTGAGCTGCATGAGCTGCTTGTAAATTTTGGAGATTAATCCTTTGTCAGTTGCTTCATTTGCAGCTATTTTCTCCCATTCTGAGGGTTGTCTTTGCATCTTGGTTATGGTTTCCTTTGCTGTGCAAAAGCTTTTAAGTTTCATTAGGTCCCATTTATTTATTTTTGTTTTTATTTCCATTTCTCTAGTAGGTGGGTCACAAAGGATCTTGCTGTGATTTATGTCATAGAGTCTTCTGCCTATGTTTTCCTCAAAGAGTTTTCCAGTGTCTGACCTTACATTTAGGTCTTTAATCCATTTTGAGTTTATTTTTGTGTATGCTGTTAGGGAGTGTTCTAATTTCATTCTTTTACATGTAGCTTTTACTCAGCGCCAATTATTGAAGAGGCTGTCTTTTCTGCATTGTATATTCTTGCCTCCTTTGTCAAAGATAAGGTGACCATATGTGCATGGGTTTATCTCTGGGCTTCCTATCCTGTTCCATTGATCTCTTTTTCTGTTCTTGTGCCAGTACCATGCTGTCTTGATTACTGTAGGTTTGTAGTATAGTCTGAAGTCAGGAAGCCTGATTCCTCCAGCTCCATTCTTCTTTCTCATGATTGCTTTGGCTATTCGGGAACTTTTGTGTGTCCATACAAATTGTGAAATTTTTTGTTCTAGTTCTGTGAAAAATGCCAGTGGTTGTTTGATAGGTACTGCATTGAATCTGTAGATTGCTTTGGGTAGTATAGTCATTTTCACATTGTTGATTCTTCCAAACCAAGAACATGCTATATCTCTCCATCTATTTGTATCATCTTTAATTTATTTCATCAGTGTCTTATAGTTTTCAGCATACAGGTCTTTTTTCTCCTTAAGTATGTTTATTCCTAGGTATTTTATTCTTTTTGTTGCAATGGTAAATGGGAGTGTTTCCTTAATTCCTACTTCAGATTTTTCGTCATTAATGTACAGGAATGTCAGAGATTTCTGTGCATTAATTTTGTATCCTGCTACTCTACTAAATTCATTGATTAGCTCTAGTAGCTTTCTGGTAGCATCTTTAGGATTCTTTATGTATAATGTCATGTCATCTGCAAACAGTGACAACTTTACTTCTTTTCTGATTTAAATTCCTTTTATTTCTTTTTCTTCTCTGATTGCTGTGTCTAATACTTCCAAAGCTATGTTGAATAATAGTGATGAGAGTGGACACCTTGTCTTGTTCCTGATCTTAGTGGAAATCGTATCATTTTTTCACCATTGAGGACGGTGTTGGCTGTGGGTTTGTCCTATATGGCCTTTATTATGTTGAGGTAAGTTCCCTCTATGCCTATTTTCTGGAGGGTTTTTATCATAAATGGGTGTTGAATTTTGTCAAAAGCTTTCTCTGCATCTATTGAAATGATCGTATGGTTTTTATCCCTCAATTTGTAAATATGGTGTATCACATTGATTGATTTGCATATACTGAAGAATCCTTGCATTCCTGGGATAAACTCCATTTGATCATGGTGCATTATCCTTTTAATGTGCTGTTGGATTCTGTTTGCTAGTATTTTGTTGAGGATTTTTGCATCTATGTTCATCAGTGTTATTGGCCTGTGGTTTTCTTTCTTTGTGACATCTTTGTCTAGTTTTGGTATCTGGGTGATGGTGGCTTTGTAGAATGATTTGGGGAGTGTTCTTCCCT
Organism: Phocoena sinus; assembly: GCF_008692025.1. Lineage (NCBI taxonomy): Eukaryota > Metazoa > Chordata > Mammalia > Artiodactyla > Phocoenidae > Phocoena > Phocoena sinus. Next base: position 93,723,814 of record NC_045763.1, read on the forward strand.
TTGTTATACTTTGGAAGAGTTTGAGAAGAGTAGGTGTTAACTCTTCTTTAAATGTTTGATAGAATTCGCCTGTGAAGCCATCTGATCCTGGGCTTTTGTTTGTTGGAAGATTTTTAATCACAGTTTCAATTTCAGTGCTTGTGATTGGTCTGTTCATATTTTCTATTTCTTCCTGGTTCAGTCTCGGAAGGTTGTGTGTTTCTAAGAATTTGTCCATTTCTTCCAGGTTGTCCATTTTATTGGCACATAGTTGCTTGCAGTAATCTCTCATGATCCTTTGTATTTCTGCAGTGTCAATTGTTACTTCTCCTTTCTCATTTCTAATTCTATTGATTTGAAGTTTCTCCCTTTTTTTTGATGAGTCTGGCTAATGGCTTATCAACTTTATTTATCTTCTCAAGGAACCAGCTTTTAGTTTTATTGATCTTTGCTTTTTTTCCCTTCATTTCTTTTTCATTTATTTTTGATCTGATTTTTATGATTGCTTTCCTTCTGCAATCTTTGGGGTTTTTTTGTTCTTTCGCTAATTGTTTTAGGTGTAAGCTTAGGTTGTTTATTTGATATGTTTCTTGTTTCTTAAGGTGGTATTGTATTGCTATAATCTTCCCTTTTCTAACTGCTTTTGCTGCATCCCATAGGTTTTGGGTCATCGTGTTTTCATTGTCATTTGTTTCTAGGTAGTTTTTGATTTCCTCTGTTTTCTTCAGTGATCTCTTGGTTATTAAGTAGTGTATTGTTTAGCCTCCATGTGTTTGTATGTTTTACAGATTTTTTCCTGTAATTGATATCTCATCTCACAGCGTTGTGGTCAGAAAAGATACTTGATATGATTTCAATTTTCTTAAAGTTACCAAGGCTTGATATGTGACCCAAGATATGATCTATCCTGGAGAATGTTCCATGAGCACTTGAGAAGAAAGTGTATTCTGTTGTTTTTGGATGGAATGTCCTATAGATATCAATTTAGTCCATGTTGTTTAATGTATCATTTAAAGCTTGTGTTTCCTTATTTATTTTCATTTTGGATGATCTGTCCATTGGTGAAAGTGGGGTGTTAAAGTCCTCTACTATGATTGTGTTACTGTCAATTCTCCTTTTGTGGCTGTTAGCATTTGCCTTATATATTGCGGTTCTCCTATTTTGGGTGCCTAACTATTTACAATTGTTATATCTTACTCTTGGATTGATCCCTTGATAATTATGTAGTGTCCTTCTTTGTCTCTTCTAATAGTCTTTGTTTTATAGTCTATTTTGTCTGATACCAGTATTGCTACTCCTGCTTTCTTTTGATTTCCATTTGCATGGAATATCTTTTTCCATCCCCTCAATTTCAGTCTGTATGTGTCCCTAGGTCTGAAGTGGGTCTCTTGTAGACAGAATATATACGGGTCTTGTTTTTGTATGCATTCAGCCAGTCTATATCTTTTGGTTGCAGCATTTAACCCATTTACATTTAAGGTAATTATCTATTTGTATGTTCCTATTAACATTTTCTTAATTGTTTTGGGCTTATTATTGTAGGTGTTTTCCTTCTCTTGTGTTTCCTGCCTAGAGAAGTTCCTTTAGCATTTGTTGTAAAGCTAGTTTGGTGGTGCTGTATTCTCTTAGCTTTTGCTTGCCTGTAAAGGTTTTAATTTCTCCATCAAATCTGAATGATAAAATCTTGCTGGGTAGAGTCATCTTGGTTGTAGGTTTTTCCCTTTCATCACTTTAAATATGTCCTGCCACTCCCTTCTTGCTTGCAGAGTTTCTGCTGAAGGATCAGCTGTTAAACTTATGGGGATTCCCTTGTATGTTATTTGTTGTTTTTCTCTTGCTGCTCTTAATATTTTTTCTTTGTATTTAATTTTTGATAGTTTGATTAATATGTTTCTTTGTTTGTTTCTCCTTCGATTCATCCTGTATGGGACTCTCTGTGCTTCCTGGATCTGATTAACTATTTCCTTTCCCATATTAGGGAAGTTTTCAACTGTCATCTCTTCAAATATTTTCTCAGTCCCTTTCTTTTTCTATTCTTTTTCTGGGACCCCAATAATAAGAATGTTGGTGCACTTAATGTTGTCCAGAGGTCTCTGAGACCGTCGTCAATTCTTTTCATTTTTTCTTCTTTATGGTGCTCTGCAGTAGTTATTTCTACTATTTTATCTTCCAGGGCACTTATCCGTTCTTCTGCCTCAGTTATTCTGCTATTAATCCCTTCTAGAGAATTTTTAACTTTATTTATTGTGTTTTTCCTCATTGCTTGTTTGCTGTTTAGCTCTTCTAGGTCCTTATTAAACATTTCTTATATTTTCTCCATTCTGTTTTTAAGATTTTTGGATCATCTTTACAATCATTATTCTGAAATCTTTTTTAGGTAGACTGCCTGTTTCCTCTTCATTTGTTATGTTTGGTGGGTTTTTACCTTGCTCCTTCTCCTGCTGTGTTTTTCTCTGTCTTCTGATTTTGTTTAACTTACTGTGTTTGGGGTCTCCCTTTCTCAGGCTGCAGGTTCTTAGTTCCCGTTGTTTTTGGTCTCTGCCCACAGTGGGTAAGGTTGTTTCAGTGGGTTGTGTAGGCTTCCTGGTGGAGGGGACTAGTGCCTGTGTTCTGGTGGATGAGGCTGGATTTTGTCTTTCTGGTGAGCTGGTCCATGCCTGGTGGTGTATTTTGGGGTGTCTGTGACCTTGTTATGATTTTAGGCAGCCTCTCTGCTAATGGGTGGGTTTGTGTTCCTGTCTTGCTGGTTGTGTGGCATAGGATGTCCAGCACTATACCTTGCTGGTCGTTGCATGGAGCTGGGTGTTGGTGTTGAGCTGGAGATCTGTGGGAGATTTTTGCCATTTGATATTACGTGGAGCTGGGAGGTCTCTGGTTGACAAAAGTCCCGAACTTGGCTCTCACACCTCAGAGTCACAGCCCTGATGCCTTGCCAGAGCACAAACAGCCTGTTATCCACATGGCTCAGAATAAAAGGGAGCAAAAAAGAAAGAAAAAGATAAAATAAAATAAAATAATTATTAAAATAAAAAATAAGTATTAAAAATATTTTTTAAGTAATACAAGAAAGAAGAGAGCAACTAAACCAAAGAATAAATCCACTGATGATAACAAGTGCTAAAACTATACTATAAAAAGAAAAGAAAAAAAAAATGGACAGATAGAAACCTAGGACAAATGGTAAAAGCAAACCTATACAGACAAAATCACACACAGAAGCATACACATAGACCCTCAGAAAAAGAGAAAAAGGGAAAAATATACATATATCATTGCTCCCAACGTCCACCTCCTCAATTTGGGATGATTTGTTGTCTATTCAGGTATTCCCCAGATGCAGGGTACATCATGTTGATTGTGGAGGTTTAATCCGCCGCTCCTGAGGCTTCTGGGGGAGATTTCCCTTTCTCTTCTTTGTTCTCACAGCTCCTGGAGTTCAGCTTTGCATTCGGCCCCACCTCTGTGTGTAGGTCGCCTGAGGGCATTTGTTCTTCACTCAGACAGGATGGGGTTAAAGAAGTGGCTGATTAGGTGGCTCTGGCTCACTCAGGCCAGGGGGAGGGAGGGGTACAGATTGCAGGGGGAACCTGCCGCGGCAGAGATCAGCATGACATTACAACAGCCTGAGGTGTGCAGTGTGGTCTCCCGGGGAAGTTGTCCCTGGATCACGGGACCCTGGCAGTGGCAGGCTGCACAGGCTCCCAGGAGCGGAGGTGGGGATAGTGCCCTGTGCTTGCACACAGGATTCTTGGTGGCTGCAATAGCAGCCTTAGCATCTCATGCCCGTCTCTGGGGTCTACGCTGATAGCTGCGGCTCGTGCCTGTCTCTGGAGCTCATTTACGTGGTGCTCTGAATCCCCTCTCCTCGTGCACCCTGAAACAATGGTCTCTTGCCTCTTAGGCAGGTCCAGACATTTTCCTGACTCCCTCTAAGCCAACTGTGGTGCACTAGCCCCCTTCAGGCTGTGTTCACTCAGCCAACCCCAGTCCTCTCCCTGGGATCCGACCTCCGAAGCCCGAGCCTCAACTACCAGCCCCCACCTGTCATGGCGGGTGAGCATACAAGCCTCTCCGGCTGATGAGTGCTGGTCGGCACCGATCCTCTGTGCGGGAATCTCTCCGCTTTACCCTCTGCACCCCTTTTGCTGTGCTCTCCTCCGCAGCTCCAAAGCTTCCCGCCTCTGCCACCCACAGTCTCCACCCACGAAGGGGCTTCTGAGTGTGTGGAAAGCTTTCCTCCTTCACAGCTCCCTCCCAATGGTGCAGGTCCCATCCCTATTCTTTTGTCTCTGTTTTTTCTTTCTTCTTTTGCCCTACCCAGGAATGTGGGGAGTTTCTTGCCTTTTGGGTGGTCTGAGGTCTTCTGCCAGCATTCAGTAGGTGTTCTGTAGGGGTTGTTCCAAATGTAGATGTATTTCTGATGTATTTGTCGGGAGGAAGGTGATCTCCACGTCTTATTCTTCCACCATCTTTTTTTTTTTTTTTTTTTTTTTGCGGTACGCGGGCCTCTCTCTGTTGTGGCCTCTCCCGTTGCAGAGCACAGGCTCCAGACGCGCAGGATCAGCGGCCATGGCTCACGGGCCCAGCCACTCCATGGCATGTGAGATCTTCCCAGACCAGGGCACGAACCCGTGTCCCCCACATCGGCAGGCGGACTCTCAACCACTGCACCACCAGGGGAACCCTCTTCCACCATCTTGAATCCCCTCTATCATACTTGATTGATCACAAATATTTTATTCTGTTGATCAGTCCCTCGTAATAGAAAGACTTTATTTTAATTGAAGTATAGTTGATTTACAATATTGTGTTAGTTTCAGGTGTGCAGCATAGTGATTCAATATTTTTGCAGATTGTATTCCATTATAGATTATTACAAGGTAATGGGAATAATTCCTTTTGCTATATAGTATATCCTTGCTGCTTATCTATTTTATACATAGTAGTTTGTATCCGTTAATCCCATACTCCTAATTTTCCCCTCCCCACCTTCCCTCTCCCCTTTGATAACCAGTAGTTTGTTTTCTATTTATTTATTTATTTTTGGCAGAGCCATGTGGCTTGTGCGGTCTTACTTCCCTGGAAGCGTGTAGTCGTAACCACTATACTGCCATGGAAGTTCCACTAGTTTGTTTTCTATATTTGTGAGTCTGTTAGAAAGAATTTCATTAATGCCTTCCTGAACATCACATTAACATTGTAATTTTGATGCCTTATTTGACAATCCACTCCATAATATTTTCTGAATCTTCTGTAATTTCCTGAACTAAAATACTGGAGTTTTTTTTTTTTTTTTTTTTTTTTTTTTGCTGTACGCGGGCCTCTCACTGTTGTGGCCTCTCCCACTGTGGAGCACAGGCTCTGGATGCACAGGCCCAGCAGCCATGGCCCACGGGCCCAGCCGCTCCGCGGCATGTGGGATCATCCCGGACCAGGGCACGAACCCGTGTCCCCTGCATCGGCAGGCAGACTCTCAACCACTGCGCCACCAGGGAAGCCCAGTACTGGAGTATTTTATGTCTCATTCCTTTAACCTCTGATTTTACTGTTTACAATGATAGGATTTTAGGCACATTTTCCTGAAACAACTATCAACATCTTTACATAGCATAGAATGGTGAGGGAGGAATCATATGTGTTTACATGAGTCAAATGTGGCATTAATACATTACTCTTGATTAGTACCTTGGGAGGAACTCTTGACTGGGGTGAGAAGGTATAATTGCTATCATGTCATGACTTGTTTGACCAGAAATTTAATGATAGCCTAAACAGTTTAACAAATGCAAAATGTGATGACAACCAAGAAACAGATAGTATCATCTACAACTCAGGGGATGCCAGCAAGGGAAACTAATGGAAGGGGACCAGCAAGAATTTAAATTTACCCCAGTTATGAAATCAGTAGACCCTTTGTTGACTAAATAAGCCTTTAGTTTACAGACGAAAATAATTTCTGACTTGTTTGATAATCTCTAGATTTGACCATGATATTTAAAAGGAAGGATATATGATATTTTGCACATGTTGCTTTGTTTCTATATTAGAAATTTATCATTATAAAAATATGTTCACAGTGAAATAGTTGAATAAACTATCTTCAGTTTAATAATAATCAAATGTATCATAATTATTCATTAAGAAAATAACAATGATTTGTTTACACCTTTTGTTTGAACCATGGAGGGTTTCTGAATAAATTGATATTGTGGTATGCTAATTTAATTAACATATTTATAGCTACTCATTAAACCTATAATCCTATCTGATATTAAAATTAATAATTCTATTTGATAGTACAACAGCCAAACTAAGTCAGTGACACATGTACTCGGTGATATTCACATATTTGACACATTCTTACTAGCATACTTATGGTTATGGATGTCTCCATTCAGAACTTTATTCAGAAACACTGTAAAATATGCAACAATTTCAATACCCTAGCATATAATATTAAAAAATAATAAAGATTGATATTAAAATTTCAATATAAATGGACAGCTTTCACTATGACATTGCCCATCAATTTTGCATTTCCTTTCTTTTATAATTAATTTTTTTTAATTAATTAATTTATTTATTTATTATTTTTGACTGTGTCGGGTCTTTGTTGCTGTGCGTGGGCTTTCTCTAGTTGTGGCGAGCAGGAGCTGCTCTTCATTGTGGTGTGTGGGCTTCTCATGTGGTGGCTTCTCTTGCTGTGGAGCATGGGCTTTAGGCTTGCAGACTTTAGTAGTTGTGGCATGTGGGCTCAGTAGTTGTGGCTTGCAGGCTCTAGAGTGCAGGCTCAGTAGTTGTTGTGCACGGGCTTAGTTGCTCCATGGCATGTGGGATCTTCCCGGACCAGGGATCGAACCTGTGTCCCCTGCATTCGCAGGTGGATTCTTAACCACTGCACCACCAGGGAAGTCCCTTTAATTAATTTTTATTGGAGTATAGTTGCTTTACAATGTTGTGTTAGTTTCTGCTGTACAGTTACACATATACATATATCCACTCTTTTTTAGATTTCCTTCCCATTTAGGTCACTACTGAGCACCGAGTAGAGTTCCTTGTTCTGTACAATAGGTTCTCATTAGCATTTCTTTTCAATATGCTTTCTTTAGGTAATCTGGTCAACACAGCTTAAAATGGATACATTACCTGATAGTATGCATTTTTAATACAACATTCAAATAAGTAAATTAATTTTTGAAAAACTTTACCTTTTTTCCCTCTATTACATACCTAAAATAAATTGATACTATAAGTGTTGCTTATTCTTTCAAAAAGTAAATTAGCATCTGCTGATGTTAAAATGATACATCAGCAACTCAAATAATAAATTGAAGATTTGAAATCATGTAATTAGTATTTATGCATAAAAGTAATTACATTAATTGATCTAAATGCCAAGGTATCTTCTGTCTTAGCTTTTAAGTATTAACTCAAAATCACTTTTCTTATAAGCCAGAACAAATATGTGAAGTATCATTAATGTCCTCAAAGTATTATTTTAGTACTACTTAAAATTTTAATTGCTCCAAAACCAAATGTTTAAGATAAAAATTACACCATATGTGAAGCCTAAATTACAAATAAGAAGTGAGAAATTATACAGGAAAATTCTGGATAATAAAATATTTTCTCAATGTTTCATAGCATTTATGTGATTTTTTAATGAATTATCTGAATAATATTCTTCATTTTCTAGCCCCTTGTATGTTTACATAAATCAGTGACAGGATACTACTTTAACGATATAATACAATGAATATAATATTTTAAATAATTACACAGCATTTTACTGAGTATGTAAAACTTTGATATATTTGTTATAGAGTAATACTGTCTAACATTTACCAAGACCATACTATGTGCTAGACATGTTTCTAAGCCCTTTACAAATTAATTTAATCCTCAAAGCAACACAATGAGGTAGGTACTATTTTTATTCAATTTTATAATTTAGGTAACTGAGAAGAACATCAATAAATATAAGTTGATTCTGAATTTGTTGGAATAATGTTTTTGTGGTCATGTGTCTGACCACGTGTATAGGTGTGGTTGAAAAGCTGTGTGTTTCCTTTTTTTTAAAATAAATTTACTGATTTTATTTATTTATTTTTGGCTGTGTTGGGTCTTTGTTGCTGCACACAGGCTTTCTCTAGTTGTGGAGAGTGGGGGCTACTCTTCGTTGCAGCGTGTGGGCTTCTCATTGTGGTGGCTTCTCTTGTTGCAGAGCATAGGCTCTAGGCACACGGGCTTCAGTAGTTGTGGTTCACAGGCTCTAGAGTGCAGGCTCAGTAGTTGTGGTGTACGGGGCTTAGCTGCTCTGCAGCATGTGGGATCTTCCCGGACCAGGGATCAAACACATGTCCCCTGCAATAGCAGGCGGATTCTTAACCACTGCACCACCAGGGAAGTCTGAGCTATGTGTTTTCAATAGTTATTCTTTCACACATGATTTCATAAAGACCACCATCTTCTGGTTTATGTCTAAAAGTGTTATTTATAACTAAAATTCCATTTGTAAATTGATGGCTGTGGCCCAATTATTTTCATTTATAGAAACACAACATTTTTGATCAAAAGTGTGACTTTTTTCTTATATTTCCAATTTAAATCTCCATGATTATATTCCCCAGAAATGATTATTATAACTACTATCATGCTAGTAGTTTTATGTAATCATATATATCTATCATTGCATCTTTCTGGCAACAATAACTTTGTATAAGTAGATTAATTTTTTGGTTGCTGTAATCGGTGATTATAGAAGTTAATGAAATGTTCATATCATGGCCAATATTAGTGACATTGATTAAAAGTCTCAAAAAATCGGTTGTAAGATTTACATAGCTACCCTACTCATACAGAAGCATTAATATAATTATTATTAATTATATATTGTATTATGTTAGCTATATATTTCCAGCTTTTTAACTGGTTATCTTGGGATAACTCTCTCTTTAGAATGATGTTTAAAGTTGTATTACTATATGCGTTTTTATCCTGTAGCAAAAGGATACTTCTATTCTGTGATTTTGAAGATTTTTTTTTTTTAACATCTTTTTTGGTGTATAATTGCTTTACAGTGGTGTGTTAGTTTCTGCTTTATAACAAAGTGAATCAGTTATACATATACATATGTTCCCATATCTCTTCCCTCTTGCATCTCCCTCCCTCCCACCCTCCCTATCCCACCCCTCCAGGTGGTCACAAAGCACCTAGCTGATATCCCTGTGCCATGCGGCTGCTTCCCACTAGCTATCTACCTTACGTTTGTTAGTGTATAACCTAGGAATTGGTGCACAATATTACTAAATTCTTCTTCTTCTTCTTATTTTATCGAAGTATAGTTGATTCACAATGCTGTGTTAGTTTCTGGTGTACAGCAAAGTGATTCAGTTTTATATAACATAACTGAATAATACATATATATAATTCAGTTATATATATATATATATATATATATCCTTTCTTGTATCCTTTTCCATTATGCTTTATTATAGGATATTGAACATATTTCCCTGAGCTATTCATTAAGACCTTGTTGTTTATCTATTTTATATATAGTTGTTTGTATCTGCTAATCCCAAACTACTAATTTATCTTTTCCCCAGTCCCTTTCACCTTTGTAACCATAAGTTTATGTTGTATGTCTGTGAGTCTGTTTCTGTTTTGTAAATAAGTTCACTTGTATCATATTTTAGATTCCACATATAAGTGATATCATATGATATTTGTCTTTCTCTGACTTATTTCACTTAGTATGATAATCTCTAGGTCCATCCATATTGCTGCAAATGGCGTTATTTCATTCTTTTTTTTTTTCCGCTGAGTAATATTCCTTTGTATATATATACCACATCTTCTTTGTCCATTCACCTGTCAGTGGACATTTAGGTTGCTTCCATGTCTCTGGCTATTGTAAATAGTGTTCCTATGAACATTGGGGTGCATATATCTTTTCAAATTAGAGTTTTCTCTGAATATATGTCCAAGAGTGGGATTGCTAGATCATATGGCAATTCTATCAATATTTTTAGTTTTTTTAAGGAACCTCTATACTGTTTTCCATAGTGGCTGTACCAATTTACATTCCCACCAACAATGTAAGAGGGTTGCCTTTTCTCCACACCCTCTCCAGCATTTATTATTTGTAGATGTTTTAATGATGGCCATTCTGACCATTGTAAGGTGACACCTCATTATACTTTTGATTTGCATTTCTCTAATGACTAGTGATGTTGAGCACCATTTCATGTGCCTATTGGCCATCTGTATGTTTTCCTTGGAGAAATGTCTATTTAGATCTTTTGCCCATATTTTGATTGTATTGTTTGTTTGTTTGTTATTGAGTTGTATGAGCTGTTTGTATATTATGGAAATTAAGCTCTTGTGGGTTGCATCATTTGCAAATATTTTCTCCCAGTCTGTAGGTTGTCTTTTCATTTTGTTTATGGTTTCCTTTGCTGTGCAAAAGTTTATAAGTTTGGTTAGGTCCCATTTGTTTATTTTTGCATTTATTTCTATTGCCTTGGGAGACTGACCTAAGAAAACATTGCTACAGCTTATGTCAGAGAATGTTTTGCCTGTGTTGTCTTCTAGGAGTTTTATGGTGTCATGTCTTATATTTAAGTCTTTAAGTCATTTTGAGTTTATTTTTGAATATGGTGTGAGGGTGTGTTCTAACTTCATTGATTTACATGCTGCTGTCCATCTTTCCCAGCACCCCTTATTCAAGACACTCTCTTTTCTTTATTGTATATTCTTGCCACTTTTGTCAAATATTAATTGACTGCAGGTGTGTGGGCTTATTTTTGGGCTCTCTATTCTTTTCCATTGATTCATATGTTGGTTTTTGTGCCAATATCACCTTGTTTTGATTACTGTAACTTTGTAGTATTGTCTGAAGTCTGGGAGGGTTATGCCTCCCAGTTTTGTTCTTTTTCCTCAGGATTGCTTTGGCAATTCTGGGTCTTTTATGGTTCCATATAAATTTTAAGATTATTTGTTCTAGTTCTGTGAAAAATGATGTGGATAACTTGATAGGGGTTGAATTAAATCTGTAGATTGCTTTGGGTAATACAGCCATTTTAACAGTATTAATTCTTATAATCCAAGTCATTGTTTATTATTGAAATGACTATATGTTCAAAATTTATTCTATTGTTGAGATTATATAATATTAATAATTTTCCAAATGTTAAACCATTTTTCATTTCAAGAATTATCAAATATTTTTTAAAATTTATGTATTTTGTTTTGATACATGTACCATGGTTATTAAGATATTAACATTAGAGAAAATTGAATGATAAGGATGTGTGAACTCTGTACTATCTTTGCAACTTTTGTATAAATCCAGAATTATTTTTCAGACATTTTTTAATAAGGCCCTACTTATTTAGGACAAGACTATTGTTTTGTAGGTATGAAGTCATTAACCAAATAACTCTTTTTAATCAATATATATCAGCTCTATGGCCATTATAATTCCCTGTCCATGACAGCATGCTTTTAAACCCATCTATTCAATGAAACAGTGACACTCACTTTAGTGAACACACCTCTGAAAGCTAGCCAATCACTGTCTACCTCATTTTCTGAAAGTCACCTATTCAGTGGATTTGCTTTAGTGAACATTATTCTAAAGGTAGTGTTATCAAACTCATGTATCTCTATCCAAAATAAGAGCTATTACATGCCACATTCTCAAGACTGATGCCAACTCACACCAACACAACCTCAAAGCAAAGGTTTTCCAAATACTTTATAAGAGAGCAGTAAGCTTTGCTCAAGGATGTCATGGCTGACCAGCATAGCAATCTTTTATTTAAGGAAGCAATACATTCAGCGTTTTGTTTTCAGATATTAAGTGGTGATTTCATAATTAAAGTCATTTGAAAAGATATATATAATTCACTGGGCCTCATAATCTGTAATGGGAGAAGATATAAATATCCTAGACTGCCACTTTCTAATGTTCTGAGGCTACAAATTCTCCCACTTCTGTTGACCCAAGAGAACCTATCTTCCTGACCCAAGAGTGGACTATTTCAATATTTTCAGTCATTGTTTGCAGTGCTCAGTCTAAGGTCAGGGAATTTGTCCCAGCCTGGGCTGACCAGAGCCCTTCAATTGTTTTTTAAAGAGCCCTTTAATTGTTTTTTAATTGCTTTGTTTATACAAGTTTAATACAACTACAAAATGTTCCTCCAGTGATATCTTATCTGAGGACTACACAGTTGATATGTATCTCCCACCCCTGTGGCCTCCAGTGAACCCTGTATGTCTTCAGTCACGTGTTCCTCCAAAAACTATGTTCAAATGTTAAGGACTTAGATGACTTATACTACACTAACAGCAAAACAAACAATCCTTTCAACTAGATATTCTAGCTAGTTTTAAATTATTACACTAAAATGCATGTATAAATATAGACCATTCCGAATCAGGCTATACGTAAAAATTAATGGGAAAGAAATTGAAGAGCAATTCAAAAGGATGTGATGAGTACACTTTTAAAAAATAGTTATAGTATATGAAGTATTTATTATAATAATAGAAATAATTTGCAAACTACCAACAAATTTCAATGGTAGTTTCCTTTCATTCTTTGCCACATGTCTCTTATGTCTACCATTTCTAAATGAACTTGTAGTCCTAAGAAAATAATGATAATTGCTTATTAGAAGTTGTTATCTTGTCAACATATGTAGTAGAAGAGAACATCAATCACTTAGAGGTAGCACTGTCTATAAGCAGAAACTATAATTTAGGAATATGTTATTCACTCAGATCATTTCCAGAGTCCTTGTGGATCTATGGAGATTTAATATATAACTATTTACAATCTTATAACAATTTAATAATTTATTTTGGTTAGTCAAATGCAACAATTTTTGTATGAATAAAGCAGTTACTGAATTTGCAGATGATAAGATCCAAAGTTAAGCAATTCTGAACAAATTTCAAAATACAAATTTAAATGATCTTAGTGGCACTAACAACTCCTGCTTTAAGTAGGACATTCTATAATAAAATTTTGCTATAAATTACAAGAATTCACAATTCAAAATGTAGCGAGCCATATGTTACACATAACTTATGGGTATGACATTCCCAGGGAGGCTATTGAGAAATGCAAGGTCTAGAACACTCATCCATTCATCTATTCAATGAATATTTATTGTGGATATGATAATAAATAAAATAATTGCATAAATAACTGCTATTCATGGAGCTTATACTCTATGAATGGGAAAAGGCAGAAATCAAGATAAATAAGAAAATATATAGAAAGATGTAATGAGTGCTATGGAGAAAAATAAAGCCTGAAGTATAACATAGAGGACTGAGTAAAAGCTGCAGCTTTTGATAGATTGTGTGTGTGTGTGTGTTGTGTGTGGGTGGTGTTGTGTGTGTATGTTTATGTAATGCTTCCCTTTTAGTGCACATAGGGCTTCTTGAATCCCTAGAATGGTGCTTCTCATCATTTCAGAAAAGCCTCATTCTAATCTTTGCTGTCTTCTTTCATTCTTGGATGTCAGTTGTACTTACATTAAAGGTTAAAATATTTCCCTTATGTCCTTTCTCTTCTTTTCTATATTTGTATATCTATATTTTTCTTTCAAAATATTTCTTCTGACAATTCTTCAGATCTTAATGCTCTATATTTCTTCTTTGTCTTAAATATAATTTGAGTTTATATCAAGATTTTTAGTTCTTTTTTATATTCTTTTGATCTATAAATCACCTGTTTTTTTTTTTTTTTTTAACATCTTTATTGGGGTATAATTGCTTTACAATGGTGTGTTAGTTTCTGATTTATAACAAAGTGAATCAGCTATACATATACATGTGCTCCCATGTGTCTTCCCTCTTGCGTCTCCCTCCCTCCCACTCTCCCCCTCCCACCCCTCCAGGCTGTCCCAAAGCCCCGAGCTAATATCCCTGTGCCTTGCGGCTGCTTCCCCCTAGCTATCTACCTTACTACGTTTGTTAGTGTGTATATGTCCATGACTCTCTCTTGCCCTGTCAAAACTCACCCTTCCCCCTCCCCATATCCTCAAGTCCGTTCTCCAGTAGGTCTGCGCCTCTATTCCTGTCTTATCCCTAGGTTCTTCATGACATTTTTTCCCCTTAAATTCCATATATATGTGTTAGCATACGGTATTTGTCTTTGTCTTTCTGACTTACTTCACTCTGTATGACAGACTCTAGGTCTATCCATCTCATTACAAATAACTCAATTTCATTTCTTTTTAAGGCTGAGTAATATTCCATTGTGTATATGTGCCACATCTTCTTTATCCATTCGTCCGATGATGGGCGCTTAGGTCCTTTCCATCTCCGGGCTATTGTAAATAGAGCTGCAATGAACATTTTGGTACATGACTCTTTTTGAATTTTGGTTTTCTCAGGGTATATGCCCAGTAGTGGGATTGCTGGGTCATATGGTAATTCTATTTGTAGTTTTTTAAGGAACCTCCATACTGTTCTCCATAGTGGCTGAACCAATTCACATTCCCACCAGCAGTGCAAGACTGTCCCCTTTTCTCCACACCCTCTCCAGCATTTATTGTTTCTAGATTTTTTGATGATGGCCATTCTGACTGGTGTGAGATGATATCTCATTGTAGTTTTGATTTGCATTTCTCTAATGATTAATGATGTTGAGCATTCTTTCATGTGTTTGTTGGCATTCTGTATATCTTCTTTGGAGAAATGTCTATTTAGGTCTTCTGCCCATTTTTGGATGGGGTTGTTTGTTTTTTTGTTATTGAGCTGCATGAGCTGCTTGTAAATTTTGGAGATTAATCCTTTGTCAGTTGCTTCATTTGCAAATGTTTTCTCCCATTCTGAGGGTTGTCTTTTGGTCTTGATTATGGTTTCCTTTGCTGTGCAAAAGCTTTGAAGTTTCATTAGGTCCCATTTGTTTATTTTTGTTTTTATTTCCATTTCTCTGGGAGGTGGGTCATAAAGGATCTTGCTGTGATTTATGTGATAGAGTGTTCTGTCTATGTTTTCCTCTAAGAGTTTGATAATGTCTGGCCTTACATTTAGGTCTTTAATCCATTTTGAGCTTATTTTTGTGTATGGTGTTAGGGAGTGATCTAATCTCATACTTTTACATGTACCTGTCCAGTTTTCCCAGCACCATTTATTGAAGAGGCTGTCCTTTCTCCACTGTACATTCCTGCCTCCTTTATCAAAGATAAGGTGTCCATATGTGCGTGGGTTTATCTCTGGGCTTTCTATCCTGTTCCACTGATCTATCTTTCTGTTTTTGTGCCAGTACCATACTGTCTTGATTACTGTTGCTTTGTAGTATAGTCCGAAGTCAGGGAGCCTGATTCCTCCAGCTCCTTTTTTCGTTCTCAAGATTGCTTTGGCTATTCGGGGTCTTTTGTGTTTCCATACAAATTGCGAAATTTTTTGTTCTAGTTCTGTGAAAAATGCCAGTGGTAGTTTGATAGGGATTGCATTTTATCTGTAGATTGCTTTGGGTAGTAGAGTCATTTTCACAATGTTGATTCTTCCCATCCAAGAACATGGTATATCTCTCCATCTATTTGTATCATCTTTAATTTCTTTCATCAGTGTCTTATAATTTTCTGCATACAGGTCTTTCGTCTCCTTAGGTAGGTTTATTCCTAGATATTTTATTCTTTTTGTTGCAATGGTAAATGGGAGTGTTTTCTTGATTTCATTTTCAGATTTTTCATCATTAGTATATAGGAATGCCAGAGATTTCTGTGCATTAATTTTGTATCCTGCTACTTTACCAAATTCATTGATTAGCTCTAGTAGTTTTCTGGTAGCATCTTTAGGATTCTCTATGTATAGTATCATGTCATCTGCAAACAGTGACAGCTTTACTTCTTCTTTTCCGATGTGGATTCCTTTTATTTCCTTTTCTTCTCTGATTGCTGTGGCTAAAACTTCCAAAACTATGTTGAATAAGAGTGGTGAGAGTGGGCAACCTTGTCTTGTTCCTGATCTTAGTGGAAATGCTTTCAGTTTTTCACCATTGAGGATGATGTTTGCTGTGGGCTTGTCATATATGGCCTTTATTATGTTGAGGAAAGTTCCCTCTATGCCTACTTTCTGGAGGGTTTTTATCATAAATGGGTGTTGAATTTTGTCGAAAGCTTTCTCTGCATCTATTGAGATGATCATATGGTTTTTCTCCTTCAATTTGTTAATATGGTTTATCACATTGATAGATTTGCGTGTATTGAAGAATCCTTGCATTCCTGGAATAAACCCCACTTGATCATGGTGTATGATCCTTTTAATGTGCTGTTGGATTCTGTTTGCTAGTATTTTGTTGAGGATTTTTGCATCTATGTTCATCAGTGATATTGGCCTGTAGTTTTCTTTCTTTGTGACATCCTTGTCTGGTTTTGGTATCAAGGTGATGGTGGCCTCGTAGAAGGAATTTGGGAGTGTTCCTCCCTCTGCTATATTTTGGAAGAGTTTGAGAAGGATAGGTGTTAGCTCTTCTCTAAACGTTTGATAGAATTCACCTGTGAAGCCATCTGGTCCTGGGCTTTTGTTTGTTGGAAGGTTTTTAATCACAGTTTCAATTTCAGTGCTTGTGATTGGTCTGTTCATATTTTCTATTTCTTCCTGATTCAGTCTTGGCAGGTTGTGCATTTCTAAGAATTTGTCCATTTCTTCCAGATTGTCCATTTTATTGGCATAGAGTTGCTTGTAGTAATCTCTCATGATTTTTTTTATTTCTGCAGTGTCAGTTGTTATTTCTCCTTTCTCATTTCTAATTCTATTGATTTGAGTCTTCTCCCTTTTTTTCTTGATGAGTCTGGCTAGTCGTTTATCTATTTTGTTTATCTTCTCAAAGAACCAGCTTTTAGTTTTATTGATCTTTGCTATCGTTTCCTTCATTTCTTTTTCATTTATTTCTGATCTGATTTTTATGATTTCTTTCCTTCCTCTAGCTTTGGGGCTTTTTTGTTCTTCTTTCTCTAATTGCTTGAGGTGCAAGGTTAGGTTGTTTATTCGAGATGTTTCCTGCTTCTTAAGGTGGGCTTGTATTGCTATAAACTTCCCCCTTAGAACTGCTTTGCTGCATCCCATAGGTTTTGGGTCGTCGTGTCTCCATTGTCATTTGTTTCTAGGTATTTTTTTATTTCCTCTTTGATTTCTTCAGTGATCACTTCATTATTAAGTAGTGTATTGTTTAGCCTCCATGTGTTTGTATATTTTACAGATCTTTTCCTGTAATTGATATCTAGTCTCATGGCGTTGTGGTCAGAAAAGATACTTGATACAATTTCAATTTTCTTAAATTTACCAAGGCTTGATTTGTGACCCAAGATATGATCTATCCTGGAGAATGTTCCATGAACACTTGAGAAAAATGTGTATTCTGTTGTTTTTGGATGGAGTGTCCTATAAATATCAATTAAGTCCATCTTGTTTAATGTATCATTTAAAGCTTGTGTTTCCTTATTTATTTTCATTTTGGATGATCTGTCCATGGGTGAAAGTGGGGTGTTAAAGTCCCCTACTATGAATGTGTTACTGTCAATTTCCCCTTTTATGGCTGTTAGTATTTGCCTTACGTATTGAGGTGCTCCTATGTTGGGTGCATAAATATTTACAATTGTTATATCTTCTTCTTGGATCGATCCCTTGATCATTATGTAGTGTCCTTCTTTATCCCTTTTAATAGTCCTTATTTTAAAGTCTATTTTGTCTGATATGAGAATTGCTACTCCAGCTTTCTTTTGGTTTCCATTTGCATGGAATATCTTTTTCCATCCCCTTACTTTCAGTCTGTATGTGTCTCTAGGTCTGAGGTGGGTCTCTTGTAGACAGCATATATAAGGGTCTTGTTTTTGTATCCATTCAGCCAATCTGTGTCTTTTGGTGGGAGCATTTAGTCCATTTACATTTAAGGTAATTATCGATATGTATGTTCCTATTCCCATTTTCTATATTGTTTTGGGTTCGTTATTATAGGTCGTTTTCTTCTTTTGCATTTCTTATCTAGAGAAGTTCCTTTAGCATTTGTTGTAAAGCTGGTTTGGTGGTGCTGAACTCTCTCAGCTTTTGCTTGTCTGTAAAGGTTTTAATTTCTCCATCAAATCTGAATGAGATCCTTGCTGGGTAGAGTAGTCTTGGTTGCAGGTTTTTCTCCTTCATCACTTTCAGTATGTCCTGCCACTCCCTTCTGGCTTGTAGGGTTTCTGCTGAGAGATCAGCTGTTAACCTTATGGGGATTCCCTTGTGTGTTATTTGTTGTTTTTCCCTTGCTGCTTTTAATATGCTTTCTTTGTATTTAATTTTTGATAGTTTGATTAGTATGTGTCTTGGCGTATTTCTCCTTGTATTTATCCTGTATGGGACTCTCTGTGCTTCCTGGACTTGATTAACTATTTAATTTCCCATATTAGGGAAGTTTTCAACTATAATCTCTTCAAATATTTTCTCAGTCCCTTTCTTTTTTTCTTCTTCTTCTGGAACCCCTATAATTCGAATGTTGGTGCATTTAATGTTGTCCCAGAGCTCTCTGAGACTGTCCTCAGTTCTCTTCATTCTTTTTTCTTTATTCTGCTCTGCAGTAGTTATTTCCACAACTTTATCTTCCAGGTCACTTATCCGTTCTTCTGCCTCAGTTATTCTGCTATTGATCCTATCTAGAGTACTTTTAATTTCATTTATTGCGTTGTTCATCGTTGCTTGTTTCATCTTTAGTTCTTGTAGGTCCTTGTTAACTGTTTCTTGCATTTTGTCCATTCTACTTCCAAGATTTCGGATCATCCTTACTATCATTATTCTGAATTCTTTTTCAGGTAGATTGCCTATTTCCTCTTCATTTGTTAGATCTGGTGGGTTTTTATCTTGCTCCTTCATCTGCTGTGTGTTTTTCTGTCTTCTCATTTTGCTTATCTTACTGTGTTTGGGGTCTCCTTTTTGCAGGCTGCACGTTCGTAGTTCCCGTTGTTTTTGATGTCTGTCTCCAGTGGCTAAGGTTGTTTCAGCGGGTTGTGTAGGCTTCCTGGTGGAGGGGACTAGTGCCTGTGTTGTGCTGGATGAGGCTGGATCTTGTCTCTCTAGTGGGCAGGTTCACGTCTGGTGGTGTGTTTTGGGGTGTCTGTGGCCTTGTTATGATTTTAGGCAGCCTCTCTGCTAATGGGTGGGGTTGTGTTCCTGTTTTGCTAGTTGTTTGGCATAGGTTGTCCAGCACTGTGACTTGCTGGTCGTTGAGTGAAGCTGGGTGCTGGTGTTAAGATGGAGGTCTCTGGGAGATTTCCACCGTTTAATATTATGTGGAGCTGGGAGGTCTCTTGTTGATCAGTGTCCTGAAGTTGGCTCTCCTACCTCAGAGGCAGAGCCCTGCCTCCTGGGCTGGAGCACCAAGAGCCTTTCATCCACACGGCAGCTCGAGAGGCTTGTCTGCTCACCCGCCCTGGCGGGCGGGGCTGCGAGCTGAGGCTTGGGCTTCGGTCGGAGCGCCGGGAGAGGACTGGGGTTGGCGGCGTGCACACAGCCTGAAGGGGTTAGTGCGTCACAGCTAGCCGGGAGGGAGTCCGGGTAAAAGGCTGGACAGCGTGCCTCAGGCTGGTGCAACGTCATGCCGGCCTCTGCCGCCGCAGGCCCGCCCCGCACGCCACCAATCACCTGTTTTAGCTGCATGCTTTAAATACTTTGGGGGGATATTCTGAAAGTACTTATTTCTTTTGAGATAAATGCTAATATTTCTTCAGCAGACTTTGTTTCATGTGTTCAAGACATCATATAGCTGCCATGATGGATGGAAAAGGTAAAAATTATATTGTGAATTTGGCACAATAGAAATAATTATAGACTTATACTTTAATATAAACTACTGTCCCAATAATTAGAGTATTCAGACTGCCATCTATATATTGTACTTAAGTTTTATTTCTCACACATATTTCAACTAAAATATAATGAAAAATTTTCCTGTCGCTTCAACCATCTGACAACTTTGCTGCTTCATGGCATGGATCATGGAACCACTGGCTGGTACACGAACTCACTAAAAGAGGCAACAGTGTTAAGTATTTTTTGATAACCCCTTAACACAATAAAAGGTTAGCTGTCTAAGAGCAGATGTTGTACTATAAGCTTACAAGAGATACTGTAGAAAATCAGTAAGCAAGGCTAGTTAGTCACAATGTTATTGTATACATTATCTTTTAAGTTAAACTACTTAGGTGAGAATGGGGAGGATCTAAGTTTATATAAGAATGATGCAACTGTATCATACATTTCAGGAAAACAGAAAATGCATGTTCATTGATAAGTTGATAAAAGTCAAAAGAATAAATTCACATGTAATTTTAGAGTTTAAAAACATCCCTGGGCTTCCCTGGTGGCGCAGTGGTTGAGAGTCTGCCTGCCGATGCAGGGGACACGGGTTCGTGCCCCGGTCCAGGAAGATCCCACATGCCGCGGAGCGGCTGGGCCCGTGAGCCATGGCCGCTGAGCCTGCGCGTCCGGAGCCTGTGCTCTGCAACAGGAGAGGCCACAACAGTGAGAGGCCCGCATACCACAAAAAAAAAAAAAACAACAAACATCCCATTACTCTGTTTCCTTTCCTGATTTTTCAAGGTGGAGGATACAATTTGAAAACTTGGGTTGGCATGCCAAGGTTGCATAACTACTTAGTGGCAAGGGAAGGGATACAACTCTGGATTATATATTCCCAATTTAAAGTGCTTTCCACTAGAACACAGTTTCACTCTTTGCCACAATTATAATATAATAATTAATATAATATAATAAATATAATAGTGCACCTACTTTTGTAAATTAAATTTTATTGGAACAGAGTCACATTTACTTATTTACTATTGTATAGGGCTGCTTTCATGCTATACCACCAGAGTTGTGTAGTTGCATAGGAGACAATATGACCCCCAAATGCTGAGATATTTACTATGTGACCATTTACAGGAAAAGTTTGCCTATCCTTAACTTAGAGTGAAAGATGTGGTTGTTTGTTTAGTTTCCAACTCATGTAGACCAATAATTTCTCACATGTAATAAAAATGTATTACTAGAAACCAATCATGCATTTAAATGACACATCAATGTCAATAGCTATTATGTTTATAAATGCTTAACCTTAATCTCTGTACTTATTTACTATAAAAATGGATACAAACAGTTCTTAGATCATACAAGTTCACTGAATATACTGAGTAGCATGTCTGTAGAGGTAAAAAAAAAAGAAAAGAAATTAACTCTGGAGGAAAACTACCTGGGTTTGAATCACAGCTCTACAACCTACTGCTATTTATTTTGTCAAGTTACTTATCTCTTTGTTTCTCACAAACCATATCTGAAAAATGTGTGTAGTCATAATAATAGTGGAATAATCATTCTTGTCTCAAAGAGTTCTTTCAAGCATCAAATTAGTTAAAATATACAGCACTTAGAAACTGCCTAGTGTGTATTTAAGCATTAAAGTCTTAGCTATTAGTATTAGTTCTTAATATATGAAGCATTCACAGGCTCAAAATATACCTGAGCTATTTATTGGTTTAATTATTAATTATTGTTTATTTTGGATCAAAAAAATAGTGTTATCTATGGATAATATTGGTCATGAATAAATCTAACTCTTGCATAGAGTAATCCAATTAAAAATAATTATTTTAACTCCTTTGGTAAGCTTTGAAACATTTTTTAAAAGAAAGACTCTATTTTTGTAGAGCAGTTATTTCCCATACACTCTCTGTCCTCACACATACACAGCTTCCCTCATTATCAACATTCCCCACCAGAGTGTTGTATTTGTTACAATTGATGAATCTACATTGACACATCATACTCAACCAAAGTTCATAGTTTATATTACAGTTCACTCTTGGTGTGGTATATAGGGTGGATTTGGACAAATGTACAATGACATTTATCTATCATTATGGTATTATACAGTACAGAGTATTTTCACTTCCCTACAAAATCGTCTGTACTCCATCATTAATCCCTTCCCCTCCCCAAACCCTGGCAACCACTGATCTTTTTACTGTCTCCATAGTTTTGAAATTTTCAGAATGTCATATAGTGTTGTAGCCTTTTTAGATTGGCTTCTTTCACATAGAGATATACATTTCAGGTTCCTCATGTCTTCTCTTGGCTTGATACCTCATTTCTTTTTCACTCTGAATAACACTGAACCATTTTAAATGCTCTCTGAATGGAAGCCAAATTTTAAAGTGTCCATTTAAAAGCATGAAAGAAATGTTTTTCAAGCAAGGTTGCAGTGCTCTTGAGCAAAATCTGCTAGCTAGGAACTATACCAACTTTTTGCTCAATACACAGTCTTCTTATTCAGCCATTTTCTTTTGAACTCTCATTTACAATATACCACAAAATATTACACCTTTTGTTTATAATCGGGCTTCAGTTTATAGTACCCAGCGGCAATGATGCAGGTCACCTGTTCTCAACCTCATCTGCCTTTCTTTCAGAATTGTTTATTTCTTCTTTCAAAATCTCAGGTCTATAAAGAATTTGGAAGTCCTTTATAGAGGACAAACAATAACATTTAAATATGAACTAGTGGATGTTTTTATATTCAAATATATGAAAATATTAAAAAAATGTAAAATATTTGTCAGAAACGTGTAAAGTTTATCCAAACCAAAATCTAATTAATACAATGTGAGAAAATCATCAGATTATCAATAAATTCTGTGACGTTTGAAAAACTACATAAATGCTAAATATTAATTAGTTTGCCACTCTAACATCATTGTATTTATTTTATTAAATAATTACATTAATGAATATTTACAATTTATATATCAGGCAGAGGATTTGGATCCAACACATTCAAAGATTCCCAAAATACATTTTGAAAGAACATATAACTCCACTTAAATAGTGAAAAGGATAGGACTAGGTACCTTCAACAGAGAAACTCTGCATGCAAATAAACAGGAAATATATATTTAGTTAATTTGTTATGAATTAAGCAAAAACGGAAGAAATCATATATTGTTTTATAACCTTTAGATTGGCAAAACATTTTCTACATCTGTTAATGTTAGGAATAGCAGAGGATGTGGAGCATGGGAGCTCATACAGCTAGTGGAGGTATATTTACCTGCAAAAGTTCTGAAAAGCAAATTTGCAATGTCTAGGAACTGAGTAGGCCAGCTAAGTAGACTAAACAGGTTTGTCAGCTTTGTTCACATCACAAAGTGGCGTCCTTCACATAGACAACAGTGATACAGAATTGTGTATTAGACAATCTGTTTAGCAGAACACGGTAGCCTCTCTGTGTAGCCATGACTCAACAATTTCAGTGGTAGGTATATTCTCTATCTAGAATAGAGAAACTCTTAAGATATGAGCTCTTATATACATGGATTGGAGAAACAATTTAAATACTGTTAAAATAGACAGATATATTTGTACATGATGCATTTAGTTAATGTTTTTAACAAAAGTATATTAATATTTTAGAATTATTAATATATGTAATACAAATATTTAAAAGAGTAGTTGAGAAGGCTTTACACCAACTTCTAAATAGTGATTGCCTCTGGTCAGGAGAGAAAGGAATAGAAGTCATGAGGTTTTCTATGGTGTATTGTGTCTCAACTGTAGTTGTAATAGTTTGTTTAAGAAAAAGTCTTAGGCAAATATTTTAAAAGTTTAACATTTGATAGATCTGAACGATGGTATTCAGCTTATCATGTAACCTGTTTAATTATCTCTATTTTTGTTTGTTTAATATTTACATTTTAAAAACAGAAAAATGGAAAGTTATTATTACAATGGCCAGCTAGTATTTAATTTCTCTTAAAAACTGAAAAAATGTCTGGTTTTATTTTTACTATTTTTATTTTCCTTAATTGTATTTTTTAGCTAAAGTTTATGTTCCTATTTTCTGTTTACATAAATATATGAAGTGGATATATTTATATACATATTCAGGATAAATTTTAAGCTTTATTGTTAGACCAGAATTAACACTCTACATTTTTTCTATGAACATATATAGCTATTCTTTGTATTTGAAATTACAGCATTACAGCCATCTACAGGATGAAGCTTAAAATACCTGCCAGTATTTCCCCAGAGTCAATTGCATATCGTAGTTATTAGCAAATGGAATAGGTATTAAAATTGCATCAGCCAAATTTCTCATGTATTACATGAATCTTCAAGGCAATTGCTGGTAAAATCTGATCTAGATTTCTTGTCAAAATTCTTACTTTTCCTGTGGTTTATATAATTTACAAACAACGTTCAACAATTTGCTTAAAATGTTCTAAGATAATCTTACCATCTGCACAAAAACATGTCATTTGACTGATTGACTATTTAATTCAAACAAATGTCTATTCCATATAAAAGACTTTTTAAGTATGGAATTGTTACTTGTTTAAATTATCCACCGAATTGTGATATTTAGCATCATTTTATACAACCATAGAAATATTTTATTGAGATATAATTTGCATACCACTAGACCATCAGGGACCAGTGGCCAGTGACAAGGCCCTGGCCCATCAGCTGTGTAGAAATGAATTTGACATAGAGACATAAAATAGTGAAACAAAGTAAAGTGTTTATTAGGAGGAAAAAGAGTACGAGTGGATAGACACAGGGGCGGGCTCAGAGAGAGAAGTCGTGCCCTCTTGATAGTTTGAATCATTTTTATGGGGCATTTCTTCCGGGTTTCCTTTGGCCAATCATCTTGCTTTGCTTGGTTCTGAGTCCATTTTGGTATAACTCAGGGTCTTCCCATGTGTACACGCACATCTCTTAGCCAAGTGATTCTAGTGAAAAGGCCTATGGGTAGGTTGATATCACCTACTGTGGGGTGGTGCCCCCTCCCTTTTTGACCTTCAATGAGCTTTTCTGTGCACGTGTTGTCAGGATGTCTCCTTGACTTTGTGAATGAGGAATATGTGGTCTTTTACCTCTTATCTGGGCAGGACTTAACTTCTCCTCCTTCCTGCTATTTTGGAGTATCTGTCCACAGGGGATGGAACTCCAGCTGTTCAGCCTGTAGCCCATCTATCTCCTGCCTCAATTCCAGAATAGTTCCATTATCTCCAAAAGAAATTCGATGCTCATTAGCAGTCACTCTCCATTCTCCTTTCCCTCCAGGTCCTGGCAATCACTAATCTACTTTATATATCTATGGCTTTGCCTAGTCTAAAAATTTCATATAAATGGAATCATGTAATATATGGCATTTTGTGTCTGGTTTCTTTCACTTAGCTTAATGTTTTAAAAAGCTTCCTTGGTTGTATCAATTCTTCATTTTTTTAATGGTATCTCATTGCTATTTTTATCATTGCTTGTGTTTTCCTAATAAAAAATGAGGTTGAGCTGCTTTTCATGTGCTTATTGGCCATTTGATTATCTTCTTTGGAGAAATGTCTATCCAAATCCTTTGCCCTTTTTTTATTTGGGCTACTGTCGTTTTATTATTGAGATGTAAGTCTTCGTATATTCTGGATACTGGTTCCTTATCTATGTTATTTGCAAAGATTTTCTCCCATTTGTGTTTTTTTTTCTTTCACTTTTTTGTTGGTGAATTTTGAAGCGTAAGATTTTAAATTTTGATGAAGTTAAATGTATTTCGTTTGCTACTTATGGTTTTGGTATCATATCTAAAAATCCAGTGCCTAATACAAGGTCATAAAGACTTTTGCCTTATGTCTTCTAAGATATTTATAGTTTTAGCTCTTGCATTTAAGTCTTTGATCCATTTTGAGTTACCTTTTGTATATAATATGAGATAGAGGTCTAACTTCATTTATTTTGTATATGGTGTGAGATAGAATGTCCAGTCGTCCCATTACCAACATTAGACACTATTCTTTCCTTATTGGAATAGCTTCTTGAAAATCAATTGACAATATATGTAAGGGTTTATTTCTGGATTCTCAGTTATGTTTTATTAATTTATATGCCTATCCTTTTGCCAGCACCAGAGTGTTTTGATTTTTGTAGCTTTGTATTAAAATTTGAAATTGAAAAGTTTGAGTCCACCAACTTTGCTCTTCTATTTCAAGATTGTTTTTGTTATGATGGGACCCTTGTATGTCCATGTGAATTTTAGGATCAGCTTGTCAACTTCTGCAAAAAAAAAAAAAAAAGCAGATGAGATTTTGATGGAGAATGCAATGAATCTCTATATAAATCGGGGGAATATTACCTTCTTAATAAAATTAACATAGCAATTTCTTGTTAAAAATTGCTATAGTCTGAATGTTTGTGTTCCTCCAAAATTCATATGTTAAAACCAGTATTAGGAGGTGGGGCTTTGGAGAGTTAATTAGATCATGAGGGCGGAGCCCTCATGAATGACATTAGTGCCCTTATAAAAGAGTCCTGAGAAAGTTCTCTTGCCCCATTTACCACATGATGTTACAGTGAAATGACTGCCAGCCTTCTAGGAAGCAGGGTCTCATCAAAAGTAAAATCTGCCAGCACCCTGAGTTTGAACTTCTCAGGTTCCAGAATTGTAAGAAATAATATTTTGTCATTTATAAGCCACACAGCCTCTGGTATTTTGTTATAACAGCCCAAATGGGCTAAGGCAATATTATATCTTTGTTTTCAAGAACATGCAATGCATTTCCATTTAACCACATCTTCAATTTATTCATTGTTACTTTGTAGTTTTCAGTGTAAACATCTCATACATCTTTTGCTAAATTTATTCCCAATTATTATATTATTTTTGATGTTATTGTAGATGAAATTATTTTTAAATTTAATTTTTAGATTAGTCATTGCTAGTGTATAGAAATATAGTTGATTTTTATATATTAATCTTGTATCCTGTAAACTTGCTGAGCATGTTCGTTAGATATAGTTTCTTTTTTTTTTCATTCTTTAGTAATTTCAACATATGAGATTATGTCATTTTCAACTGGAAAGAGTTAACATCTTCTGTTCCAATATGGATGTCTTTTCTTGCCTAACTGCCTTCTCTAGAACTTCAGTATGTTACTGAGAAGTAGTAAGAGTGAATATTCTTGTCTTTTTCCTTATTTTGGAGGGGATACTTTCAGTCTTCCACCATTAAGGATGATGTTAGCTGTGGGAATTTTGAAGGTGACCTTTATCAGACTGAGGACACAGAAATGTTTCTAACACTGTTTTTAAGCTTGCTAGTGACACATGTGAACAATATTTTATTCAGCTCATATTGGATTTTTATGCTATTTTTTATTTGTTTATTTTATGTGTATCTATCATATGGTCAACTGGAATTTACAGGCCATAAAATGTCTAGTAATTGCAGAATTAATCTTCACATAGTTAAATGGTTGGCTAGCTATCTATCAAATTTTAATCAAATTAAATTTTTTACTATCATTAAGATAACCACTGAGTGATACATATATTAATAGATTCAAATAATTTATTGTTATTAAACACAGAATATAATTGTAAGTTGTTCCAGGAAGATATGTCATAAACTTAGGATAATGTGATTCTTCTTTTATATCCTTTTTTGATGAGCAACAAACCAAATTCAAAATTAATTGCTTAAAACAACAACTTTTTTTTATCATTCACATATCTATGGGTCATGTGGGTATTCTGCTGGCCTTGCCCAACGTTAGTTTCCCTCTGTTGATCCTTGTTGGAGTTGGTTATACATTTGTGCTCTGCTGGTAGGTGAGCTGGGGAATTCCTACCTAAGATGGCCTCATTCACGTCTTGTATAATTAGAATGTCTGTCAGTTTGGATGATGAGGTTAATTGAAATCTCATTTCCTATTCTTCAGCAGACTAGTCTCGATTACAATGGCAGAGTTCTAAAAGTAACATGAAGATGAACAGTAGTGGCAGGGTGATGTGAATTTTAGCGATACTTTTCTCTTTAAAAGTTGGGAGCCATTACAGAATGTTTATATATTGGTTGCATACAAGATTCCAAAGAATTCATGTGTAAGAAAAGTACAAATGCATGGACTAGACAGTAAAGACTATAAGCTTAGAGGAACAAGGCATAAATATGTTCATTGTTTAATTTGTCCTTACCAATGTGAATAGAAGCATTAAGAGGGCTGGGGAAAATTTCAATCCTTTATGCATATCACAAATCCTTTCATGTAATATAAATATTGTTAAATCTGATTAAATGAATGAATGAATAAATGAATGACAACTAAGGTAATAAGGAATGGTTTAATTCTGGTGATGAAAACTGATCTAGATTTTAAGGACAGGATACAGGAGGTGATCTAGGTATATGTATGGGATGGCTGGGGGGATTGGGGACTGGTAGAACATGACATAATGGAATATTCTGGAAATGGTGAGGAATAATGGACAATAGATAACTGTCCAATAACTCTGAGAAGATAATTTGACTCAACTTTGATAAACTTTGAGTAAATAAGGAGCAAATGTTATGTTTAAATGGGTACGAACATATTAATATTATCATTTTGGAAGATATATCTGAAAATTGTTTTTGAAGAGATTTAAGTGAACAGTGTCTAAGAGCAATGGAAACCAATTAAGAGCCTTCACTAACAATCAAAGTAGATAATGAGGGCTCAGGCTACAGTGGTGTCAGAGCAAATAGAAAGTAAGTGGGAATGGATGTTAAAAACACTTTGGATAGAACATACTGGCTAATCACTCATCTTTGTATGCCTTAGTGATATTTTATTTTTCCTAAGAAATCCTTGCTTTCCTGAGAGTAGGCTTCTTTTGCTGCATTCTTTTCTCATTTCTGACTATATTCTGTCCATTTAGGTCTCACCTAAAACATCTCATTTTCTATGGAACAATTATCAATTTTTATATAGTCAGTAATTAATATTCATTCCTTTTAATGCCTAGAATACTATTTTTATGCTTTTTAGAGCACTAAATTGTCTGCCTTATACTATAGTCATTATTTTTATCAAATATTTATTGTGAGCCCTGTAATGCTAGAATTATATCTTACTGACGTTAGTAACTTTTTAAACTTAGTGTTGTTTTCTTTTGAAGTTTAGCCACCTGTTAATAAATTTAACCTGTTCATAATGGCATTTTAATTGTGGAGGGAGAGGCCACAAATTACTGAGTTTTCCAGGCTGGAAAAACTAGTGAGCCATTGATAATTTTAAGATATTGATCATTTTATCACTATAAATCTCACTTTCCCTCAAAAAGCAAAATAAAATAGTAGCAAAATGTAGGAAGCTGTGCAAGAATTGGTGAAAAAATTTAATGAATATTTAAGATGAGAATAGCTTGCTTAATAATAAAAATATTTATATAGTGATTATATATATACTTGATGTAATTTTCATACAACCTTGGGAAGTATTATCATCATTACCACTTTATAGATGAAAGAATAGACATTTGAATTTGTCATGCTGAAAATAGTGAACTTTAAGCTTAAATCTTGGCTTTATGACCCTATATACAGGTTTCTTTATTCTACACCACAGTTTATAATTTAAGTATCATCTTCTCGTGTATTTTCAAGATGATTATAAATTTCCATTAACAATAAGTCCACCTTCCTTATTTAAGGTTTAATATTGTGATGAGTAAAATGTTTCTGGCACTGGTTTAAACTATGCTACCCATTTATTGACACTTGGTTAATAAATAGAATTTAGACTCATAAAAGTGTTTATTCCCTGTTTCTCAATAATACAATTTCCCTTCCAGGCTATGCCTGACCTCCACCATGAATGTGGAAGGAAAGGGAAAAAAGAACCAATTAAATAATTATTGAAGGCTAAGTTGTTCGATTCTTGAATTTGATGAAATGGGGTATACTAGTAGGGAGGCTCTTGAACTTAGAATATATCTTTGATGTGAAGTTCATCTAAAGGATTCTCATGGGAGAGTTAAATGAAAGTGGCCTAACCACCACTCAATTTATTCCCAACAGTTACCTGCCAGTCTGAGTGCTTCTGTACCATTATAAAAATCTATCAAACATTCAAAACCAATTACACACAGGATGTCATGTGTTGTCATGCCAGCTGTCCTTTCACTCCTCCTGAGATGCCACTGCCCATTTTCAGTTAAAAGTACATCTTACTGTATTGAGGTTTTTGTCAAGATAAACTTTACTATGTCCATGTCCATCTCTCATTTAACAAAAGCGCATGAGATTGTCTTTGAAAGACCAATAATTATCATAGGTCACAGAAGATTTTCCTGGCTATTATATTCTACAAACGTGTATTATCAAGACAAAAATCTCAGTGTCTGTGGGTGATTTTCTAAGAATTTCAGGTTTATTATTGAATAATTTTTCTAACTCATCAGAGAATGCTACCTGTCATTTAATCTAAGGGATAAACATGTGGAAGTAAATTAATACTTTATAAAGAGAAATAAGAAGAGAACTATAAATTGCATGTCCTGGTTTCAGTGAATCTATACTCTATTTAGATAGTTTATATTAGCAGGAAGGAATTGATAATAATAAATAATAAAGAATTTAGAAGAACTTATTGTATTTATCAAGGCTGCTCAAAATATATTGAATAATATTAACAACTGTATCTTAATTAAAACCTGCACCATCTAACATGAATATCTGCCTTTGTATTTTTTATATTTATTTCCATTTTATCATTTGAGTATCCAGCACATATTCATGCAAGTCACATAATTAACTATATGATTGAGCTAAATAATTTTATATTTTGCTGCTTTCATATAAAAGAAAAGCAGATTTATTGGAAGTTGAAAAAAAATTTAATATTACCAATTCTATAATTAAGAAATGACAGGAGGGCTTCCCTGGTTGGCGCAGTGCTTGAGAGTCCGCCTGCCGATGCAGGGGACATCGGTTTGTGTCCCGGTCTGGGAAGATCCCACATGCCGCGGAGCGGCTGGGCCAGTGAGGCATGGCCCCTGAGCCTGCACGTCCGGAGCCTGTGCTCCGCAACGGGAGAGGCCACAACAGTGAGAGGCCCGTGTACCGCAAAAAAAAAAAAAAAAAAAAAAAAAAAAGAAATGACAGGAGCTCTAGATGAATGTAAGCCAACATCATATTGATCAATAAAAATATCAATAATGTTACCTATGAAGTATTACCTGCTCACTGTATGCCTGCTCTGTCCACAGCAGAATCATGAGTATCAAAATATAAGGTATTATTGAGCACTTTCTGCATTTGTATTTATATCCTGTAAGGTACTCTCTTGGATTTTCAAAAATAGCTAAGGCAGAATTAATAAAATTAACAAGAGAAAAAATAACATGTATATTCCTCAAACAGAATGATAATTTCTATCTGGGAATATCATTGGAAGTCTTCAAGATGAGTGTAAAATGAATACAATTTAAAAATATAGTAAAGGAAATGAATATTTAAATAGAAAACAACGTGGTTGAAAACGATTCAAAAAATTGTATGGGATAGTTAGCAAAAAGATAGTAGTACATTTTGGATGGAGTATAATATATTTATAGGTTGGTGGCAAAATAAGACTGAAAAGGGAGTCTTTATTTGGATTTTAAAAGGACAATGAGTGCAAAGCTAAGGATTTAAAGTTTTATTATTAAGTAAAGGGATGCCACTGCAATTTAAAAAAATAGTGACATCATTATAATGCTTCTCTATGGAAGTTTATCTTGTTACAGTATGGTAAAAGATATTCTTTTTTTTCCTCCTTAATCCACTTTACAGAGATATGATTGACATAAAAAGCTGTACATATTTAATGTTTACAACTTGGTGAGTTTGGAGATAAGTATACACCTGTGAAACCATCACCACAGTCTATGCTATAAACATACCCATCACCTTCAGGGTATATTCCTGCCCTCTTTATTTATTATTATTATTGTGATGGGAACACTTAACATAAGATATACCCTGCTGACAGATTTTTAAGTATACTGTACGGGATTGTTAGCTATAGACTCTATGCTGTACAGTAGATCCCTAGGACAAATTCATTTTGTATAACTAAATCTTGTACCCTCTGACTAATACGTCCTCATTTCCCCCTCTCTCCAGCCTCTGGTAACCACCGTTCTACCCTCTGCCTCTATGAGCTTCACTATTTTAGATTTCTCATATAAGTGGAATCATGTAGTATTTGCAGCAACATGGATGAACCTGAAGAACATTATGCTAAGTGAAAAAAGCCAGATGCAGAGGGCAAAAAATATTCTTGAATGTAATGACCAAAGGATAACCTAAAAGCAAAGATATCTAGTAATTAAATTTTAGAATGTTACAAAAATTGGTGAGGACGCATAAAACTATATTTGCTAATGGTGGAAAAGCAAGTTATTCAAAGGAAGTTACAAAGTTGGAATCTACAGAAATCAATATTTCACTTTCAATCAAAACAACCTGCATTTTTAGGTGAGGTAACTGAGGCACATAGGTAAAATAATTTGTCTGACATTACAAAGCTAGCTTATTAGGTAGGGTGGGATAAATGGTTATAGACCCTCAAAATTTGGTGGCAAAACCCATCAAGGTTTAGTTTCTTGTCACATAATTGTTCAAGTTATGGTTTTTGGGTCACAGGCAATTCTATTTCATGTAATATTTCTAGAATCCAGGCTGATGGATGAATTATCTCTAACATCTGGCTTCTAAAGTTAGTCTGGTCATTGTAATTTCAGTCTACCGTGGGAAAATAAAAAGGACAAAGAAAGCGTTCTTAAAGACCTTGCCATGGAAGAGAAACACATTACTTTTACTCATATTTTATTATAGAGATATTGGTACAGGACCACACTTAACTACACCAGAGGCGTGGAAATGGAATTTTGCTGTGTCAGATGAGGAGAAATAGATTTTTGTGGACAGTTGCAGACTCTATTCTGATCACTAAGTGACAAATGGGGATTTCAACACAAGCAAGAAAGAATAGCATTTATGCTTTTAAATATTATTCCAAGCAAAGAACTGGGGTAGTAGAAACTCTTTTAAATAAAACTCCAGTTAGCCAGCTTCCGGGAAGATGGTGGAAGAGTAAGACTCAGAGATCACCTTCGTCCCCACAGATATACCAGAAATACATCTACACGTGGAACAACTCCTACAGAACACCTACTGAAGGCTGGCAGAAGACCTCAGACCTCTCAAAAGGCAAGAAACCCCCCACGTACCTAGGTAGGGCAAAAGAAAAAAGAATAAACAGAGACAAAAGGATAGGGACAGGACCTGCACCAGGGGGAGGGAGCTGTAAAGGATGAAAGGTTTCCACACACTAGGAAGCCCCTTCGCAGGCGGAGACTGCGGGTGTGGAGGGGGGAAACTTTGGAGCTGCGGAGGAGAGCACAGCAACAGGGGTGCGGAGGGCAAAGCGGAGAGATTCCTGCACAGAGTATCAGGGCCGACCGGCACTCACCAGCCCGAGAGGCTTGTCTGCTCACCTGCCGGGGCAGGCGGGGCTGGGAGTTGAGGCTCGCTTCGGTCGGAGCGCCGGGAGAGGACTGGGGTTGGTGGCGTGAACATAGCCTGCAGGGGGTTAGTGCACCATGGCTAGCCGGGAAGCAGTCCAGGGAAACGTCTGGACCTGCCAAAGAGGCAAGAGACTTTTTCTTCCCTCTTTGTTTCCTGGTGCGCAAGGAGATGGGATTAAGAGCGCTGCTTAAAGGAGCTCCTGAGACGGGCGTGAGCTGCGGCTAAAAGCGCAGACCCCAGAGACAGGCATGAGAGGCTAAGGCTGCTGCTGCCACCACCAAGAAGCCTGTGTGCGAGCACAGGTTACTATCCACACCCCCCCTTCCGGGGAGACTGTGCAGCCCACCACTGCCAGGGTCCCGGGAACCAGGGACAACTTCCCTGGGAGAACGTATGTCGCACCTCAGGCTGGTGCAACGTCACGCTGGCCTCTGCTGCCGCAGGCCCACCCCGCAATCCATGCCCCTCCTTCCCCCCAGCCTGAGTGAGCCAGAGGCCCTGAATCAGTGGCTCCTTTAACCCCGTTCTCTCTGAGCGAAGAACAGACGCCCTCTGGCGACCTACATGCAGAGGCAGGGCTAAATCCAAAGCTGAGCCCCTGGGAGCTGTGAGAACAAAGAAGAGAAAGGGAAATCTCTCCCAGCAGCCTCAGAAGCAGTGGAATAAAGCTCCACAATCAACTTGATGTACCCTGCATCTGTGAAATACATGAATAGACAACGAATAATCCCAAATTGAGGAGGTGGACTTTGAGAGCAAGATTTATGATTTTTTCCCCCTTTTCCTCTTTTGGTGAGTGTGTATGTGTATGCTTCTGTGTGAGATTTTGTCTGTATAGCTTTGCTTCCACCATTTGTCCTAGGGTTCTATCCGTCCATTTTTTGTGTTTAAAAAATTTTTTTTTTCTTAATAATTATTTTTTTATTTTAATAACTTTATTATATTTTATCTTACTTTATTTTATTTTACTTTACCTAATTTCTTTCTTTCCTTCCTTCCCTCCTTCCTTCCTTCCTTCCATCCCTCCTCCCTCCCTCCCTCCCTCCCTCTTTCCCTCCCTCCTTTCTTTCTTTCTACTTCTACTAATTCTTTCTTTCTACTTTATCTCACTTTTATTCTGAGCCCTGTGGATGAAAGGCTCTTGGTGCTGCAGCCAGGAGTCAGTGCTGTGCCTCTGAGGTGGGAGAGACAACTTCAAGACACTGGTCCAGAAGAGGTCTCCCAGCTCCAAGTCTCCCAGCTCCACATAATATCAAACGGCGAAAATCTCCCAGAGATCTCCATCTAAACACGGGCACCCAGCTTCACTCAACGACCAGCAAGCTACAGTGCTGGACATCCTATGCCAAACAACTAGCAAGACAGGAACACAACCCCACCCATTAGCAGAGAGGCTGCCTAAAATCATAAGTCCACAGACACCCCAAAACACACTACCAGACGTGGACCTGCCCACTGGAAAGAAAAGATCCAGCCTCATCCACCAGAACACAGGCACAAGTCCCCTCCACCAGGAAGCCTAGACAACCCACTGAACCAACCTTAGCCACTAGGGACAGACACCAAACACAACGGGAACTACGAACCTGCAGCCTGCAAAAAGGAGACCCCAAACACAGTAAGATAAGCAAAATGAGAAGACAAAAAAACACACAGCAGATGAAGGAGCAAGATAAAAACCCACCAGACCTAACAAATGAAGAGGAAATAGGCGGTCTACCTGAAAAAAATTCAAAATAATGATAGTAAAGATGATCCAAAATCTTGGAAATAGAATACACAAAATGCAAGAAAGATTTAACAAGGACCTAGAAGAACTAAAGATGAAACAAACGACAATGAACAACACAATAAATGAAATTAAAAATACTCTAGATGGGAACAATAGCAGAATAACTGAGGCAGAAGAATGGATAAGTGACCTGGAAGATAAAATAGTGGAAATAACTACTGCAGAGCAGAATAAAGAAAAAAGAATGAAAAGAACTGAGGACAGTCTCAGAGACCTCTGGGACAACATTAAATGCACCAACATTCTAATTATTTGGGTTCCAGAAGAAGAAGAGAAAAAGAAAGGGACTGAGAACATATTTGAAGAGACTATAGTTGAAAACTTCCCTAATATGGGAAAGGAAATACTAAATCAAGGCCAGGAAGCACAGAGAGTCCCATACAGGATAAATCAAAGGAGAAATAAGCCAAGACACATATTAATCAAACTGTCAAAAATTAAATACAAAGAAAACATTTTACAAACAGCAAGGGAAAAACAATAAATAACACACAAGGGAATCCCCATAAGGTTAACAGCTGATCTTTCAGCAGAAACTCTGCAAGCCAGAAGGGACTGGCAGGACATATTTAAAGTGATGAAGGAGAAAAACCTACAACCAAGATTACTCTACCCAGCAAAGATCTCATTCAGATTTGATGGAGAAATTAAAACCTTTACAGACAAGCAAAAGCTGAGAGAGTTCAGCACCACCAAACCAGCTTTACAACAACTGCTAAAGGAACTTCTTTAGGCAAGAAACACAAGAGAAGGAAAAGACCTACAATAACGAACCCAAAACAATTAAGAAAATGGGAATAGGAACATACATATCAATAATTACCTTAAATATAAATGGACTAAATGCTCCCACGAAAAGACACAGATTGGCTGAATGGATACAAAAACTAGACCCATATATATGCTGTCTGCAAGAGACCCACTTCAGACCTACTGAAACATACAGACTGAAAGTAAGGGGATGGAAAAAGATATTTCATGCAAATGGAAACCGAAAGAAAGCTGGAGTAGCAATTCTCATATCAGACAAAATAGACTTTAAAATAAAGACTATTAGAAGAGACAAAGAAGGACACTACATAATGATCAAGGGATCGACCCAAGAAGAAGATATAACAACTGTAAATATTTATGCACCCAACATAGGAGCACCTCAGTACATAAGGCAAATACTAACAGCCATAAAAGGGAAAATCAACAGTAACACATTCATAGTAGGGGACTTTAACACCCCACTTTCACCAATGAACAGATCATCCAAAATGAAAATAAATAAGGAAACACAAGCTTTAAATGATGCATTAAACAAGATGGACTTAATTGATATTTATAGGACATTCCATCCAAAAACAACAGAATACACATTTTTCTCAAGTGCTCATGGAACATTCTCCAGGATAGATTATATCTTGGGTCACAAGTCAAGCCTTGGTAAATTTAGGAAAAGTGAAATTGTTTCAAATATCTTTTCTGACCACAACACAATGAGACCAGATATCAATTACAGGAAAAGATCTGGAGGCTAAACAATACACTACTTAATAACGAAGTGATCACTGAAGAAATCAAAGAGGAAATAAAAAATACCTAGAAACAAATGGCAATGGAGACACGACGACCCAAAATCTATGGGATGCAGCAAAAGCAGTTCTAAGAGGGAAGTTTATAGCAATACCATCCTACTTTAAGAAACAGGAAACATCTCGAATAAACAACCTAACCTTGCACCTAAAGCAATTAGAGAAAGAAGAACAAAAAATCCCAAAGTTAGCAGAAGTAAAGAAATCATAAAAATCAGATCAGAAATAAATGAAAAAGAAATGAATGAAATAATAGCAAAGATAAATAAAACTAAAAGCTGGATTTTTGAGAGATAAACAAAATTGATAAACCATTAGCCAGACTCATCAAGAAAAAAGGGAGAAGACTCAAATCAATAGAATTAGAAATGAAAAAGGAGAAGTAACAACTGACACTGCAGAAATACAAAAGATCATGAGACTACTACAAGCAACTCTATGCCAATAAAATGGGCAACCTGGAAGAAATGGACAAATTCTTAGAAATGCACAACCTGCCAAGACTGAATCAGGAAGAAATAGAAAATATGAACAGACAAATCACAAGCACTGAAATTGAAACTGTGATGAAAAATCTTCCAAAAAACAAAAGCCCAGGACCAGGTGGCTTCACAGGCGAATTCTATCAAACATTTAGAGAAGAGTTAACACCTATCCTTCTCAAACTCTTCCAAAATATAGCCGGGGGAGGAACACTCCCAAACTCATTCTACGTGACCACCATCACCTTGATACCAAAACCAGACAAGGATGTCACAAAGAAAGAAAACTACAGGCCAATATCACTGATGAACATAGTTGAAAAATCCTCAACAAAATACGAGCAAACAGAATCCAACAGCACATTTAAAGGATCATACACCATGATCAAGTGGGGTTTATTGCAGAAATGCAAGGATTCTTCAATATACGCAAAACAATCAGTGTGATAAACCATATTAACAAATTGAAGGATAAAAACCATATGATCATCTCAATAGATGCTGAGAAAGCTTTCGACAAAATTCCACACCCATTTATGATAAAAACCCTCCAGAAAGTAGGCATAGAGGGAACTTTCCTCAACATAATAAAGGCCATATATGACAAACCCACAGCCAATATCATCCTCAGTGGTGAAAAACTGAAAGCATTTCCACTAAGATCAGGAACAAAACAAGGTTGCCCACTCTCACCACTCTTATTCAACATAATTTTGGAAGTTTTAGCCACAGCAATCAGAGAAGAAAAGGAAATTAAAGGAATCCAAATCAGAAAAGAAGAAGTAAAGCTGTCACTGTTTGCAGATGACATTATACTATACATAGAGAACCCTAAAGATGCTACCAGAAACCTAGTAGAGCTAATCAATGACTTTGGTAAAGCAGCAGGATACAAAATTAATGCACAGAAATCTCTGGCATTCTTATACAGTAATGATGAAAATAGTGAAAGTGAAATCAAGAAAATACTCCCGTTTACCATTGCAACAAAAAGAATAAAATATCTAGGAATAAACCTACCTAAGGAGACAAAAGACCTGTATGCAGAAAATTATAAGACACTGAGGAAAGAAATTAAAGATGATACAAATAGATGGAGAGATATACCATGTCCTTGCATTGGAAGAATCAACATTGTGAAAATGACTCTACTACCCAAAGCAATCTACAGATACAATGCAATCCCTATCAAACTACCACTGACATTTTTCACAGAACTAGAACAAAAAAATTCACAATTTGTATGGAAACACAAAAGACCATGAATAGCCAAAGCAAACTTGAGAACATAAAACAGAGCTGGAGGAACCAGGCTCCCTGACTTCAGACTATACTACAAAGCTACAGTAATCAAGACAGTATGGTACTGGCACCAAAACAGAAATATAGATCAATGGAAAAGGATAGAAAGCCCAGGGCTAAACCCATGCATCTATGGTCACCTTATCTTTGATAAAACAGGTAGGAATGTACAGTGGAGAAAGGACAGCCTCTTCAATAAGTGGTGCTGGGAAAACTGGAGAGGTACATGTAAAAGTATGAGATTAGATCACTCCATAACACCATACACAAAAATAAGTTCAAAATGGATTAAAGACCTAAATGTAAGGCCAGAAACTATCAATCTCTTAGAGGAAAACATAGGCAGAACACTCTATGACATAAATCACAGCAAGATCCTTTTTGACCCACCTCCTAGAGAAATGGAAATAAAAACAAATATAAACAAATGAGACCTAATGAAACTTCAACGCTTTGCATGGCAAAGAAAACCATAAACAAGACCAAAAGACAACCCTGAGAATGGGAGAAAATGTTTGAGATTGAAGCAACTAACAAAGGATTAATCTCCAAAATTTATAAGCAGCTCATGCAGCTCAATAACAAAAAAACAAACAACACAATCCATAAATGGGTCCAAGACCTAAATAGACATTTCTCCAAAGAAGATATACAGA
Organism: Phocoena sinus; assembly: GCF_008692025.1. NCBI lineage: Eukaryota > Metazoa > Chordata > Mammalia > Artiodactyla > Phocoenidae > Phocoena > Phocoena sinus. The sequence continues at coordinate 93,762,987 of NC_045763.1, forward strand.
CTGCCAACAAACACATGAAAGAATGCTCAACTTCATTAATCATTAGAGAAATGGAAATCAAAACTGCAATGAGATATCATCTCACACCAGTCAGAATGGCCATCATCAAAAAAATCTAGAAACAATAAATTCTGGAGAGGCTGTGGAGAAAAGGGAACCCTCTTGCACTGTTGGTGGGAATGTAAATTGATACAGCCACTATGGAGAACAGTATGGAGGTTTCTTAAAATACTAGAAATAGAACTACCATATGACCCAGCAATCCCACTACTGGGCATATACCCTGAGAAAACCATACTTCAAAAAGAGTCATGTACCAAAATATTCATTGCAGCTCTATTGACAGTAGCCCAGAGATGGAAACAACCTAACTGTCCATCATTGGATGAATGGATAAAGAAGACGTGGCACACATATACAATGGAATATTACTCAGCCATAAAAAGAAACGAAATTGAGCTATTTGTAATGAGGTGGATAGACCTAGAATCTGTCATACAGAGTGAAGTAAGTCAGAAAGAGAAAGAGAAATACCATATGCTAATACATATATATGGAATTTAAGAAAAAAAATGTCATGAAGAACCTAGGGGTAAGACAGGAATAAAGACAGAGACCTACTAAAGAATGGTCTTGACAATATGGGGAGTGGGAGGGGTAAGCTGTGACAAAGCAAGAGAGAGGCATGGACATATATACACTACCAAATGTAAGGTAGATAGCTAGTGGGAAGAAGCCACATAGCATAGGGAGATCAGCTCGATGCTTTGTGACCACCTTGAGGGGTGGGATAGAGAGGGTGTGAGGGAGGGAGATGCAAGAGGGAAGAGATATGGGAACATTTGTATATGTATAACTGATTCACTTTGTTATAAAGCAGAAACTAACACACCATGGTAAAGCAAGTATACTCCAATAAAGGTGTAAAAAAAAAAAACCCTCCAGTTAGATACTAATACAAATAAATACCTTAAAATTTAATTAAATTAAGTTTTAATTAACTTTCTTTTCACTGGAACTCTTTTCATTGTTGCTGTAGTAATTTTTTATTACTATTTCACATGTAGTGTTTAATAACTATAAATATATATACATAGAAAATTAAAATTTCAGTTTAATCACCCAAGGCCTTATTGACTAAGTTAAGTTTAAGGGACTATGGGACAGCAAATTAAAATGGGTTAGGAAGCCACTTGCATTCTACATCATTTTTTTCCACGTACACTATTTTAATGATTAAAAATAAAGTACTGGAATGAAATTTAATTACATAGGTTAAATACCTTCATATATACAGGTAACATTTCATATACATTATATATGACATTTGTTTATCTATCCATCTTATCTGTGTATCTATCATCTATGTATCTATACATCTAATCTATCTATCTGCTATCTTTACATGGTACTTTCCCACATAGTTTCCTTTTAGTTGCTGTATGTTTGCAAAGGAAATAGTAATTGAAGCCCTAAAAGTGCTTTCTTCTTGAAGCTATTTGAAATCACAGCTGGGAATAACCACTGTGCCAAAAAAGGAAACTACACAAGTGCTTCACCAACATGCACAGAACTTGTAATTCCATTGATTTACTAAACACATGCTTGAACTCCAAATATACTAACGATAAAACATCAAATTGTTCCACATGCCAATTCTTTGTAAAAATAGAAATATTAATTTAATTTTAACTAACATGGAAACAGAAAACATTAAGATTGATTTAATTGAAAGGGAAAAATCCTGATAGCCTACAAAATTTGAAAAATCACACAATTTTTAATAAGCATAATTTTTCTATGTTAGATTATATAAAAGATCTATATTAATATAAAAATTCTATCATTCCAAACAAACACATGCATTCAGGGTATAATTTTCATGGTTAGTACTTGTTTAAAGTGTTTAAAAAATTTTTTAAGATGCAGTTTGATTAAACATTCATTAAAATTAGTTTCTAGAACTGGACAAATAAAAGATGCTTAATTAAATAGGGATAATACAAATATTTTTCTTTATAAGGAATTCATACATTTAGAAATGATAACAAGTAGTAATGGTGCCAAGAATACCTGTGAATACAAAATAAAAACTCAAAGATATTTGATAACATTGGATACTGTATTTTAACATATTTATTTGAAAATAAAGAATCTGTACAACTGATACAGAGAAATAACCTCTAGTAGTAAAATTATCAAAGAAATTTTTTCTTGTTACTCTAGCACTAAAGCCAGAGGATAGAAGCAAGACAGATTCTGCACCACCAGCTAAACTTTGGCAGATTGATCTTTCAGGTACCAAGGTAAAAAGTACATTTTAAGTAGCTATAATTTTGTCTTAAATAGAGATTCTAAGGCACAGTTGGAGATGCTTTGGGAACAGAAAACAGGGAAGTAATAAGCAATTATGTTTCTTCCAAGTCTTTAGATATTTTTATACTACATTTTGGTCTTTTGATTGGTATGAATGACTTCTCAAAGTCCTTTACAATTATAACTTATAAGGCCAAGTTGATAGTTGAATTATGTTTAATTGAAGTTTCAGAATTTTATAAGTATAATTTCAAACTACCTGATTAGAGGTGTGTTTCTTTAATGTCTGTTTTTTCCAAATAGCAAGTGCTATGGTAATATATAATATTAGCAATGGTTACCTAAAATCCTATTGCTAAAACTGCCATCATAAAATTATAATTTCCTTAATATAAAAGTTTTCATTATAGGTTTCATTTGATTAACCATAACTTGTTTTAATTCTTTCATTTGTTGTTTTATATCTAATCATGGATTTAGAAAATCAATGCTTATTAAATACTCTAATATTGATTCACCTATAACTTTGATGTTTCTATTTTTAAATTACTTATGGACAAACTATCGTATAAATCACTTATTGTTACTCAATTCATTTGTCTATAATTTGAAATCATCAGTGGTGGGAGGACTACTAAAAAGGATATTTTATGTTATAAACTACAATAGATTAATTTCTGAGAAACGTAACTGGAATGGAAATGTAGCTACACCCATAAGTAACAAAATGTTAACTTCTTTCTACTTATGTTATGAGTGTACCTTACATTTCCTTTAATATACATATTTACGTATGTATGTATATATATATAAATAACATTATATATATATGTTTATTTAGGAAGAGAAGAAAACAATTTGTGTGTGTGTACATGTGTGTTTGCATATTGTCAATTTTATTTATGTCTTCATTATACAAATGTGGTACAGAAAATATGCTTATAAGTAATGTAAATGAAGACAATTTTGAGGATGTACTATATTCCTATAGAAATAAACATTTAGAAATACAATCAAATAGAAATTTTAGAAACAATAAAATCAAAAATTGAAATTTCAAAAAACAAATAGGTTTAAGAACAGAATGGACATAATGAATTAGAGGAGTAGCAAAGAGGATTAGAAAAAGAAATTGGAAGATATCAGTATATGCAAATCAATCAGTGTGAAACACTATATTAACAAATTGAAGGATAAAAACCATATGATAATCTCAATAGATGCAGAAAAAGCTTATGACAAAATTCAATACCCATTTATGATAAAACCTCTCCAGAAAGTAGGCATAGAGGGAACCTACCTCAACATAATAAAGGCAATATATGATAAAGGCACAGCCAACATTGTTCTCAACAGTGAAAAACTGAAACCATTTCCACTAAGATCAGGAACAAGACAAGGTTGCCCACTCTCACCACTATCATTCAACATAGTTTTGGAAGTTTTAGCCACAACAATCAGAGAAGAAAAAGAAATAAAACGAAACCAAATCATAAAAGAAGAAGTAAAACTGTCATTGTTTGCAGATGACATTATACTATACATAGAGACTCCTACGATGCTACCAGAAAACTACTAGAGCTAATCAATGAATTAGGTAGAGTTACAGGATGCAAAATTAATGCACAAAATATCTTGCATTCCTATACATTAATGATGAAAAATATGAAATAGAAATTAAGGAAACACTCCCATTTACCATTGCAACAAAAAGAATAAAATACCTAGGAATAAACCTACTTGAGGAGACAAAAGACCTATATGCAGAAAACTATAAGACACTGATGAAAGAAATTAAAGATGATACAAATAGATGGAGAGATATACCATGTTCTTGGATTGGAAGAATGAACGTTGTGAAAATGACTCTACTACCCAAAGCAATCTACAGATTCAATGCAATCCAAATCAAACTACCAATGGCAGTTTTCACACAACTAGAAGAAAAAATTGCACAATTGGTATAGAAATACAAAAGACCCCGAATAGCCAAAACAATTTTGAGAAAGAAAAACAGAGCTGGAGGAAAATCAGGCTCCCAGACTTCAGACTATACTACAAAGCTACAGTAATCATGACAGTATGGTACTGGCACAGAAACAGAAATATAGATCAATGGAACAGGAGAGAAAGCCAAGAGATAAACCACACACAAATAGTCACCTTATCTTTGATAAAGGAGGCAAGAGTATACAATGGAGAAAAGACAGCTTCTTCAATAAGTGGTACTGGGAAAACAGGACAGCTATATGTAAAAGAATGAAATGAGAACACTTCATAACACCATATACAAAAATAAACTCAAAATGGATTTAAGATCTAAATGTAAGGCCAGACAGTATAAAACTCTTAAAGGAAAACATAGACCACACACTCTATGACATAAATCACAGCAAGATCCCTTTTGACTCACCTCCTAGAGAAATGGAAATAAAAAACAAAAATAGACAAATGGGACTTAATGAAACTTAAAAGCTTTTGCATAGCAAAGGAAACCATAAACAAGACAAAAAGACAACCCTCAGAATGGGAGAAAATAGTTGCAAATGAAACAACTGACAAAGGATTAATCTCCAAAATGTACAAGCAGCTCATGCAACTCAATATCAAAAGAACAACAACCCAATCCAAAAATGTGCAGAAGACCTAAATAGACATTTCTCCAAAGAAGATATACAGATTGCCAACAAACACATGAAAAGATGCTTAACATCACTGATCATTAGAGAAATGCAAACCAAAATTACAATGAGGTATCACCTCACACCAGTCAGAATGGCCATCATCAAAAAATCTACAAACAGTAAGTGCTGGAGAGGGTGTGGCGAAAACGGAACCCTCTTACACTGTTGGTGGGAATGTTAAGTGATACAGCCACTATGGAGAACAGTTTGGAAATTCCTAAAAAAAGAACTACCATACGACCCAGCAATCCCACTACTGGGCATGTACCCTGAAAAAACCATAATTCAAAAAGAGTCTTGTACCACAATGTTCACTGCAGAACTATTTACAATAGCCAGGACATGGAAGCAACCTAAGTGTCCATCGACAGGTTAATGTATAAAGAAGATTTGGCACATATATACAATGGAATATTACTCAGCCATAAAAAGAAACAAAATTGAGTTATTTGTAGTGAATTGGATGGACATAGAGTCTGTCATACAGAGTGAAGTAAGTCAGAAAGAGAAAAGCAAATACCATATGCTAACACATGTATAGGGGATCTAGAAAAAAAATGGTTCTGATCAATCTGGTACAGGACAGGAATAAAGACACAGACTTTGAGAATGGACTTGAGGACACGGGGGGGGGGAAGATTAAGCTGGGATGAAGTGAGAGAGTAGCACTGACATATATACACTACCAAGTGTAAAATAGATAGCTAGTGGGAAGCAGCTGCATGGCACAAGGAGAACAGCTTGGTGTTTTGCAACCACCTAGAGGGGTGGGTTAAGGAGGGTGGGAGGGAGACACAAGAGGGAGGGCATATGGGGATATATATATGCATATTGCTGATTTACTTTGTTATACATCAGAAACTAACACAACACTGTAAAGCAATTATACTCCAATAAAGATGTTAAAAAAATAAAAATAAAGAAATAAAAAAGAAATTGGAAGACACATGAGAGTTATACAGACTAAAGAAAGGAGTGAACAAATAATAATGAAAAATAGAGAAAATATAATAATAGACATTTATATACTGAAAATTTTTACCATAAATGTACTTGGTATTCCAGAAGAAAAGAGAAAGAGAATGGAGGTGAAGTAATATTTGAAGAGATAAAGTTTACAAGTGTCTGAAAACTGATGAAAAATATCAACAACATATTCAAGATATTCTAAACAAAATGGAAGATAAATACAAGGAAATTATACCTATGCAGCTTATAGTAAAACTACTGAAAACTAATGACAAAAAGAAAATCTTAAAATCCAAAGGAACAAAGGCACACTACCTTTAATTTTGTTGATTTTCTCTACTGAGTTCCTGTTTTCAATTTCATTGATTTCTGTTCAAATTCTTATTGTTTCTTCTCTTCTGCTTATTTTGGATTTAATTTGCTCTTTTTTTTTTCTAGTTTCCTAATGTGGAAACATAGATTACTTATTTTAGATCTTTCTTCTTTTCTAATATGTGTATTAAATGCTATAAATTTCCCTCTAACCTCTGCTTTTACTGATTCCCACAAATTTTGATAAATTGTGGTTTCATTTTCATTTAGTTCAAAATACTTTTTAATTTCCCTTGAGATTTCTTCTTAGATCCATGTGTTAAGAAATTAATTGCCACATATTTTGGGAGTCCTCCAGTCTTTTTCTGCCTTTCGTGGCTTTAATTGATCATATTTTTATGATTCTATTTTCTCTACTTTCTTAGCATATCAATTATACTTCTTTTCTTACCTTTTTTTTAGGGGTTGCCCTGGAGTTTGCAATATACATTTATAACTAATCCAAGTCCATTTTTAAATAACACTATACTATTTCATGAGTAGTGTGAGTACCTTATAACAAAATAAACCTAATTTCTCCCTCTCATCCCCTGTATTATCATTGTCATTCATTTCACTTGTATATAAATGTACATAAACATAGGTATATATATAAGCATACAAAATTGCATACATTGTGGCTATTATTATTTTGTAAAAACATATTGTTAGATCAATTAAAAATAAGAATAATGAAAGTTTTAATTTTTCCTGCACTTATTCCTTCTTTGATGTTCTTCTTTTTTTTTTTTATGTAGATCTGAGTTTCTGACCTATATTATTTTCCTTCTCTCTAAAGAATTTCTTTTAACATTTCTTGCAAGGCAAGTCTACTGGCAACAAATTCTCTCAATTTTCATTTTTCTGAGAAAGTCTTTATTTTGCCTTCACTTTTGAAAGAGAATTTCTCAGGGCACAGAATTCTAGGTTGGTGGTTTTCTTCTCTCAACACAAAATAATTCACTCTACATCTTTCTTCATTGCATGGTTTCTAAAAAGAAGTCAGATTTTTATCTTTTCTCTTCTATAGGTAAGATTTTTTCCCCACTAGTTTCTTTCAGGATTTAAAAAAATAATTCATTAGCATTTGAAAATTATATGCCTAGGTATGGGTTTTTTAAAAATATTTACCCTTCTTGGTGTTCTCTGGGCTTCTTGGACCCATGGTTTGGTGTCTGACATTAATTTGGGGAAATTCTCTGTCATTATTGTTTCAAATATTTCTTTTGTTTCTTTCTCCTTCTGGTATTTTCATTATGTGTTTGTTACACTTTTTGTAGTTGTCTCACAATCCTTGGATATTCTGTTCTGCTTTTTCATTCCTTTGTTCTTTTTGGTTTTTGAGGAGTCTATTGTTATATCCTGTAGCACAGAATTTCTTTCCTCAGCTGTGTCCAGTCTACTAGTAAGCACATGAAAGGCATTCTTCATTTCTGTCACAGTGTTTTTTTTTTTAATTCTCTAACATTTGTTTTTGGTTCTTTCTCAATATCAATATTTCTACTGTTCTGTTTATATAGCTCATCTGTTCTTTAATGCTGTCTACTTTACCTATTAGAAACCTTCATATATAATCATAATTGTTTTAAATTCTTGGTCTGATAATTCCAACATCCCTGTAATGTCTGCTTCTGTTGCATACTCTGTGCTTTTAAAATGTGTGTGTGTGTTTTATATTTTGTTATGCCTTGTAATTTTTTCTTGATAGCTGGATGTGATATAAGGAGTAGAAGGAATTGCTGTAAATAAGACTTTAGTAATGTGGTGGTGAGGTTTGGGAGAAGGGGAAATATTCAATAGTCTTATGATTAAGTCTGAGTCTTTAGCGTGCCTATGCCTCTGGACTGTAAACTTCACAAGAATTTCTCAGTTTATTTCTTTCCCTATACTTGGGAAAGTGTGGCTACAGTGGGCTGGAGTTGTGTATTTCCCTTCCACCAGGTCAGTTAGGCTCTGATAATACCTCAGCAATTTAGGCTCTTTTTAAGTTAACTTCCCTGAGGGCAAACATTGTTCAGAAGAACAGAGAGTTCTGGTATATTTAAAAATGGTTCCTTTTCCCCTTTCTCTGCCAGAAACATGAAGGGATATTTCTCCAACATATACTGTGAGAACCTGGTAAAACTCAGAAAACTCTGCCTCATCCCCCATGACTAGTCTCCCTGAGTTTTTAACGCTCAGACTTGTCCACACTGAGCCACTGGAAATTTGTCAATTACAGTTCAGATTCTCCTATCCCATCACTGTTTCCTGTGGTAATTTCAGCTTGAAAGTTTCTGTTCTGGTAAGCCATGATTCCCTGTATTAACCTGTCTGTCCCTCCAGTATTGAGGGTAGAGATTTGCTATGTGTCCTCACCTCTCTTAAGGATTCTAGAACAGTTTTTTTAATTTTTTTACTCTGTTCAGCTTTTTACTTATTGTTAGGGTAGAATGATGACCTCCAAGCTCCTTGTATGCAGACCTAGAAACCAGAAGTTGGCATGCTACCTTTAAAGAAACAAAGTTGATAATTGATACCTAATTAGAAAATATAGATAGTACAAAAAGTGGAAGTGTCTTTAAAATGTTGAAAGAAAACTTGTAAACTAGAGTTCTGTTCTCAGAGGAAGCAAACTCAAAAACAGTATGAAATAATGACTTCAGACAAAAACAGAGAATGTGTTGCTACAAAATCTACCCTAAGAGAAATATCAAAAAGTTTTAGATACAGACATCAAGGAGAACAGTATGGAGGTTCCTTAAGAAACTAAAAATAGAACTACCATATGGCCTAGCCATCTCACTACTTGGCATATACCCTGAGAAAACCATAATTCAAAAAGACACATGAACCCCAATGTTCATTGCAGCACTATGTACAATAGCCAGGACATGGAAGCAACCTAAATGTCCATTGACAGACAAATGGATAAAGAAGATGTGGTACATATATACAATGGAATATTACTCAGCCATAAAAATGAACAAAATTGGGTCATTTGTATAGATGTGGATGGACCTAGAGACTGTCATACAGAGTGAAATAAGTCAGAAGGAGAAAAACAAATATCGTGTATTAATGCATATATGTGAAATCTAGAAAAATGGTACAGATGAACCTATTTGCAGAGCAGAAATAGAGACACAGACATAGAGAACAAACATATGGACACCAAGGAGGGAAAGGGGGGTGGGGTGAATTGGGAGATTGGGATTGAAATATATACACTACTAAGTATAAAATAGACAACTAATGAGAACCAGCTGTATAGCACAGGGAACTCTACTTAATGCTCTGTGGTGACCTAAATGGGAAGGAAATCCAAAAAAGAGGGGATATATATATACATATAGCTGATTCACTTTGCTGTACAGTAGAAACTAACACAACATTGTAAAGCAACTATACCCTAATTAGAAAAAAAAAAAAAAAAAAAGGATAGTACTTTTAGCAGAAGTGCAAAAAAAGAGCAAAAGACCCAGTTAGTACATTGGAAAGGCTAATTCATATGATTAAAGAAACCCAGTAAGTTTAACACGATTGTCTCAATAGCTTACAGCATAAACAGGCAAATATCACTGAGGATATAGGCTCTCTTAAAAATACAATAAATGTCCTTAGAACATTACATTTTGCAAAGAAAGAACTTGCATTATTTTCAATTTATTTAATTTATTTTATCTAATTTAGAAAATTTTGTGTTTTAAACTTTTTTCAAATTCATCTATATTTTTAATTTCATTGGCATAAAATTTTTATATTGTTCTATTATTTTTTTAATATTTATGTAAACTCTAGTTATGTCCCTATTTCCTTCTTGATACTGTTGAGTTATACTTTTCTTTTTTCCTTGATCAAACATGGTAGAGTATTATCCATTTAATTTACCGTTTGAAAGATATAATTTTATGCCTGACACTTTTTCTATTGTATGCTTATTTACTATTTCATGGGTCTCTGTTTTTATGCTTATTATTTTTATCCTCTTTTTTCTTCAGGTAATTCCCTGCTCTCTCCCTTAATCTCTTAAGCTGAAAGATTAAAGCATTGATATTTCAGATTTTTTTTTTGTCTAATATATAGGTCTATGATAGTTCCTCTAAGAACTGATTCAGCTATATCACAATAAACATATTGTCATAAGTCAATTAAAAACATTTTCTAATGCATATTATCAGCTTTACTTGTTAAATTAAAAAACAAACCAATGATAGGCACAAATTTTTATATCAGAACACAAAAATCACAAATTATAAGAGACCAAAAAAATGAGCTGAGCACCATCATAATTGGAATATTTTGCTTTTCAATAATCATTGTTATGAAAATAAAAGGAAAGTCATAGACTAGGTAAAAATATCCACAATACCTATATCTGACAGTGGTTTAGTACTTAAAATACATATAGAATTTTAAAATATGAAGAAATACTATCTAGTTTAAATTTGAACAAAATATTTGAATAGACATCTCACTAAGAATACCCACACACGTGTGTGTGTTCACACACACATGTAATACAGAGTTTATTTTCACTACTGTGATAGTTATGGTCTGTAAAATCTCCAGAAAAGTTGAAATAGAAAATATTGAATGATTGCTCTTACTGGAAATACAGTTAGTTTCCTGTGAGCCTTTAATCACAACAATTTCATCAACTGGATTAATAAATAACCTTGTTTTATGTGTGTTTCTGTTTAAAGATGCCTACTCAATATAGTTGAGTGTATATATATATATATATATATATATATATACACTCAATATATATAACACATTAAATTTGCAGCCAACAGCACTTGAATTCATGCATGAATGAAGCTTACCCAACAAGTATTTTCTCTTTAATGTATATCACAGCCTTCTTGCAGTTAACAAGAAGGACAAGTGTTGTAACACAGGACAACAGCACTACAGCTTGTGGAATTTTAAACAGCAAAATCATCAAACAGCATAAAAATGAAAAAAATCATAGCACTAAATTGATTGTGTAATGGACACCACACTGTTTACAGTATAAGAAATGAAACAAGTAAGCAGAGTATAGTTTTGTTTGCCTTCACCAAGGAACATTCATGTTGCGAGATTAAAATTTTTCACAGCTCTTCACATGACTGTGAGTATTGATTTTGGGTTTACAAATAAATTTTACCTAGTAAGAGATTTCACAAATATCAATTTTTGAATACTGAGAGTTGGCTGTATATGTGTGTGTATTATATATATATATATAATAGTACATATATATGTATACTTTTTATGTTATATATAATTAAAATATATGTGATATATATATAAGCTCATTAAAAATTACCTATTATAACTATTCATCAAGAAAATTCATATTAATGCTACAGTGAGATTATACAGTGGACTATATGCCCACTAGAATGGCTAAAATTAGAAAACACTGGTAATACTGAGTGGTGGTGAAGACATAAGAGAACTAGTACCCATTTATTACTAGTAGGAATAGAAAATACTACACACATTTTGGAAAATATTGTAGTCTCTTTAAAAATTAAACAAAAATTACCTTATAACATCATTTCAACTATTAGGTATTTATGTAAAATAAATGAAAACATAAGTTCTTAAAAAGATTTTTATAAAAATGTTCGTATCAGCTTTATTCATTATAACCCAAATCTGGAAACAACTCAAATATATGTTAACATTTGAATGGATAAGCAAATTGTGATACATCCATAAAATGGAATAATATTCAGCCAGAAAAAGGAACAAACCACTGAGACATACAACAACATGGATCTCAAAGCATTTTACTAAGACAAAGAACCCAGATAAGAAAGAATACAAATGTGAATAGGCAAAGTAATGTGATTTTGATAGAAATATTACCAGTGATTGCCTGAGGCTGGGGTAGGGGAGTGATTGGCTGCAGACGGGCAGGAAAAATTTTTTGGGGGCAATGGAAATATTCTGTATCTTTACCATACTAATGGTTTTGCTGATATGTATGATACTTATCCAACAGCACACTTAAAATGAATGCTTCTTATTGAATGTAAAGTATATATTAACAAATTTATATGAAAAAAGAAACAGGGGACTGTAATCTACTTGACAGGCCATTCACAAAAGTGGAAATCAAAATAGTATAACATGAAAATATACTCAAAATCTTTGTTGATCAGTCAAATTCCAATTTCCACCATGAAGATACGATTACACATCTAAATGATTTACGAAAATTAAAATGTCTGACAATATTAATGTTGGCAAATATATAGAGGAATTTGAAACACTGTAGGTAAATTTATCATTGATACATCCACTTTGGCAAACAGCTCATTGTCATATAGTAAATTTTAAGATCTACATGGCTTTGACATATCAATACTTAGAAAAAAATTGTTGGTCACCACACCAACAAAAATATGCAAGCATGTCCAAAATACCATTGTTTTTAATAGTTCAAAACTTGAAACAAGTTAATAGTTGATCAATTATTTCATAGAATATTTTATAGCAATAGAAAATCTTTAGCTACAAACATCAACATGGATGTATTTCACAAAACTAACATAGAGAAAAAGAATGAGGTCACCAAAAAATACATAAAGTATGATTTCATTAAGATAAAGTTTAAAAATATTAAAATAATTTTAATGGTACATACATATGCAATGATATCATAAAAGGTTAAAGGTTAAGATATGATATACCCAAAAGCTGCATTAGTGCTTAATTCTAGGAGGAGGTAGAGGGGTATAATATGGTGAGATATGAAGATTATTGACAATAAAAGGAAAAAAAAAGATTATTGACAATACCCAATTTCTAGCCAATGATGTTGAATAGAAGTGTAGTTAGTTTAAACTTTACACTACAGTTTTATTGCATATCACACACATAACAAACGCACACACACACAATAGTAAAATAAACCCCTATCAGATATACTATGTGAATTTTCTACTGCCCTGAAGAACACAATAAGAGAATAAAAAGTGTCTTGATACATGTAAAATAGAGAAGTAGTTTTTGTTTTTTTTTTCTTTAGAAAGGGAGTTCCATCATCCCTAAAAATTGATACCAATAGGGAAGTAGCAACGGACTAGGTGGATTAACTCCCGAGATAAGAAAATTAAGAGAAAAAAAAGATGTTAGGAGAGAAGAGGAGATAGCATTGTCAGGCTCTAGACACTCCAAGTTTTAGATGTGTCTACTATATACTTTCCTCTAGATCGGAACGATCAATTATGTTTCCTGTCTACCAGAGTTAAAGATGAGAGGAAATTGGTAATACATAATTTGGTAAAAATATAAGACCTAGTATTAATTATCTGTTGCCGTGATAATGCTGTATAATAGACTACCGCAAAATCCAGTAAGTTAAAATAGCAAGGAGATACATATACATATATATATATATATATATATATATATATATACACACACACATTTTTTACTATATATATATATATATATATATATATATATATATATACACACACACACACACACACTTTTTTTTTTTCATTCTCTAGTATGCAGGTCAGATGGAACAGCTTTCCTTTAAGCTGTACATCCAAATTATGAGTTGGATTCTCATCTGCATCTAAGATTCTTATCTCCAAATTCCCCTCAGATCACAATCAGACTTTAACTAGAATATATTCTTCTCATGGAGGATCACAAATGCACAAGGGGCTTGTTAGTTCATACAGGTACGTTTAATCGGTCTGCTTGTACCAACTGGCTAACATTTCATTAGCTAAATTTAGTGGGTCCTGTCCCAACAGAGTTATAGGGAAGTATATATTTGCCGAATAACAATAGTACAATTTCTCAAAAATGTAAATGACATATAGTTGAGAAATTAGGTCAAAGTTTGTAAAGATAAGACAATATTTGACTTTCATTATCATGATTAATTATGCTTTGAAACAGAATAATAAGGAAGATATTAGTGACATATACCTATACATATATATTAATTTTAAAGAATATTATAGGTTATATACTTCTACTAAATATATAATATGACATTTTAAAAGTTTTAATTACTTCAAAAATGTCATACTTTAATAAACTTTAAAATTCATAGTACATTATTAAAGCAAAAATTAACAAATTTGAATAATTGTGTAAGTGTTCATACTTCTCTAAGGAGTTAAGAAAAGTTTTAGACAGGGAAGAAGAGATATATGCACATATGAACAGCAGTATAATGATCATTTTCAATAAAACTTCAGATCTTAATAGCTAAAATGATTAATGGGATAGGCATCTGAAATAACACGACTGTATTAACTTCCAATATTTTTCTAATATTACGCAGGTAAAGTGTGTTACTCAGATTTTGGATTTAAGGACATTTAAGGTAAAATTACTAAAATGCGGTCACAATGGCTTATTAGTTATCTAGGTGAAAGCAGTTATTAACCAATTCTATTGGTAAAGAGATAAAAATATACAGAACTGACTCTGGTTTGCCATGTGAGTCAGATTCATAGCAGTCATTTGTTATAGAGACAAATTAAACTCCTTGTCTGCTAGCAATGACTATTCATCTTTAAAGTTTCTTTTCAGTTAAACCTGCTTGGAGATATCTTATCTTTTCCACAAGGAGAACTATTTATCTTTTAGTCTCAAAGACCATAATATACTTTCTGTACTCATGAAAATGTATACAATTTACTGTACATGTATAATAAGAGTAAACAGTAAGGTTTGGCAAAGCAGGGACTGTATTTTATTTCACTTTATATGCTATCATCCTGCATAGATGAGATCCTTGGAAAAATGTTAACTGAAAGAAACTGTATATAAATTCCTGAATGTGGACAAGAATGTACACATACAGTAAAGTTCACTAGAGGAAAAGAATATCATGTGGGGAAAATTTTTTAAAGAAGTATAAAGGGAACTGTATGCCATTTTTCTATTTTCACATCTACGATAATGTAACATAATAGTGTTGAATTATTGAATGGTTCTACACAATGATGAAACCTAAATAAGCAAAGCTAAAGATTTGAATTTTTCAGGGAACTCAGAGAATTCAGGATGGCATCCATACACATAAGAGGAAAGATTCATATTATTTTAAGGGATCCCCATAAATTACCTTTGCATATTTTGATTCACATTATTCATAATTTATGTGGTGTTTTGGTTTGGGTTTTTTTTTTTTTGGAGGCAGTGTGGATTGGTGCCTGAAACCTGGTTCAGACATTCTCCCTCTCTCTTTTCTTACTTTCATGAAATTTCTATTGTGTTCTATTCTTATGGTGGAGGACTTCTCTTTTTTATCAATATGTTTTTAATATTGATTGTATGTTACAATGATAATATTTTGGATAAATTGGGTTAAATAAAACATAGTATCATACTTAATTTATCTGTTTCTTATTACATTTTTAATAATACAAATATTATATATATATAATGTGATATAACCAACACGTAACACTGTATACATTTAATGTGTACAAAGTGATTTGATTCTCATATATTGTAATGTGATTACTACCGAAGTTTTAGGTAACACCTCTGTCATGCCACATAATTATTATTTCTAATTTGTAGAGAGAACATATAAGATCTAGTTTCTTAACAAATTTGAAGTATATAATCCAATAATATTGACTAGTCACTAAGCTGGATCACATGGTATTTACATTTTTAATTTTTGAGAAACATTTGTACCATTTTCTATAGTGATTGAACCAACTTACATTCCCACCAACAGTGTACAAGTGTTCCCTTTTCTCCACATCCTCACCAGCACTTTTGTCTTCCTCATGATAGCCATTCTAACAAACATGAGGTGATATTTCATCGTGGTTTTTGTTTGCATTTCCCTGATAGTTAGTGATTTGGGGCATCTTTTCATGTACCTGTTGGCCATTTGTACATCTTTGAAAAAATATATATTGTGCCTTCCTCTCCCCATTTTTTAATCACAGTTTTAGTTTCCTTGTGATTGAGTTATATGAGTTCTTTTTATATGTTATATGAGTTCCCTTATCAGATATATGGTTTGGGAATATTTTCTCTCACTTTGTAGGCTGTCTTTTCATTTTGTTGATTGTTTTACTATGCAGAAACTTTTTAGTTTGATGTAGTCCCACTTGATTTTTGCTTTTGTTGCTTTTGCTTTGAATATCATCTCCAAAAAATCATTGCCAAGACCAATGTATAAAAGGGTCTTCTTCCCTCTGTTTTCTTATACTAAAGTCTTTAATCCATTTTGAGTTTACTTTTTTTTAAGTCTACTTTTTTCTAATAGGAGTACAGCTACTTCTGCTTTCTTTTCGTTATCATTTGCTTAAAATATCATTATATACCTTCACATAAAGTCTATGTGTCCTTAAAGCTGGCATGAGTCTCTTTTAGGCAGCATTAAAAAAAAAAAAAAAAACCGCCAGCCACTCTGTGCTTTTTGATTAGATAATTTAATCCATTATATTTAGAGATATTATTGACCAGCAGGGACTTAATACTACCATCATTAATATTTTCTGACTGTTTTGTAGTTCTCTTCTTTATTTTCCCCTCTGTTTCTACCTACCTTTGTAAACTGGTGATTTTCCAGATAGTATGCTATGTTTCTTCTCTTTATCTTTTGTGAATCTACTATAGATATTTGCTTTGTGGTTATCTTACGGCTTATATACATAATACATCGTACTGATAAAATAGTTCATTTTACACTGATAGTAACTTAATTTCAATTGCATAGAAAAGCTTGAAGATTTTCCTCCCACTTTTAAAAATAATTTTGATGTTACAATTTATCTCTTTCTATATTGTATATTTGTTAACAAATTATGGTAGCTATAGTTATACTCTTTAACTTTTATATTATAATTAAGTGGCTAACACTCCATGTTACAGAATTAGAGTTTTCTAAATCTGATTGTATATTTACCTTTACCAGTATGCTGTATATTTTCCTATGTTTTCATGCTACTAAATAACATCTTTTCATTCTGTTTGAAAAGCTGAAATGCTTATCTGGATAGTTTTTATTTCTTTAATATCTGAAGGATAACTTTGCTGAATATTTTATTCTTGGTTGGCAATTTTTTTTTCTTTAAAACTTTGAATATATCATTCCACTCTCTTCTGGTCTGAAAGTTTTTGCTGAGAAATCTGCTGATAATTTATTGGGGGTTTCTTTGCAGGTTACAATCTTTTTTTCTCTTTTGCTTTTAGGATTCTTTGTTTTTTTTTATTTTTGAGCATTTTTTTATATTGTATCTTGAAGAAGTTGTTTTTGCATTGAGTTAATTGGGTGAAGTATTAGCTTTGTAAACTTGATGTCCAAATCTCTCCCCAGGTTTGGGAAGTTCTCAGCTATTATTTCTTTAAATAAAATTTCTGCCCCCTGCCATGTTTCTCCTTCTGAAACTTCAGTTACTCTAATATTTGTACGTTTGATGGTGTCCCATAGATCACATAGGTTCTCTTCACCCTTTTTCATTCTTTTAAAATTTATTTCCTTTGATTGGGTTGTTTCTAACTTCTTATCTCCAGATTACTTTGTCTACCTTCTGTTTGCTCTATTTTGCTGTGATTTATCATTTCATTCACTGAATTCTTCAGCTCCAGAATTTCTGCTTGATACTTTTTAATGATTTCTATATCTTTGTTAAATTTCTTATTTTATGTATTGTTTTCCTGATTTTTTTTGAATTGTCTTTTTGTGTTGTCTTTTTGTGTTGTGTAGTTTCTTAAAACCAGCTATTTTGAAATATTTTTCAGCTAAATCACAAGATTTTGTGTCTTTGAGTTTGGTGGATTATTGTTATCTTTTGGTGATGACATGTTGCCTTGATTCTTCATGTTTCTTGGAGTTTTGCACTTACTGTTTTCACATTTGAAGCAGTGGTCACGTCTTCAAATCTTTACTAGTTGTTTTCAGATGGGAGATATTTTCCAAAATATATTCTTTTGCATAAAGTACTTTTATGTATTTTAAAATATTATGCTTTAAATTGTGTATAACTAGTTTTGCTGGTTTTTGAGCTCTATGAAATTATATAACACATTAATAATGTTTTAAAATATGGTTTTTAAACACAATATTTCAGGGATTCAGCCCTGTCATTGGTGTCCCTGCAGTTCATTCACTTCCATTGTTGTGTTATATGTCATTTTGTTAATAGGTCACAATGTATTGATATACATTTGACTTGTTTAAAAGAATTTTAATTTAAAAAAGATTCTCCAAAACTATGCTGAAAAAGAGTGGTGATAGTGGGCAACCTTGTCTTGTTCCTGATCTTAGTGGAAATGCTTTCAGTTTTTCACCATTGAGGACAATGTTGGCTGTGGGTTTGTCATATATGGCCTTTATTATGCTGAGGAAAGTTCCCTCTATGCCTACTTTCTGGAGGGTTTTTATCATAAATGGGTGTTGAATTTTGTTGAAAGCTTTCTCTGCATCCATTGAGATGATCATATGGTTTTTCTCTTTCAGTTTGTTAATATGGTGTATCACATTGATTGATTTGCGTATATTGAAGAAGCCTTGCATTCCTGGAATAAACCCCACTTGACCATGGTGTATGATCCTTTTAATGTGCTGTTGGATTCTGTTTGCTAGTATTTTGTTGAGGATTTTTGCATCTATGTTCATCAGTGATATTGGCCTGAAGTTTTCTTTCTTTGTGACATCCTTGTCTGGTTTCGGTATCAAGGTGATGGTGGCATCGTAGAAGGAGTTTGGGAGTGTTCCTCCCTCTGCTATATTTTGGAAGGGTTTGAGAAGGATAGGTGTTAACTCTTCTCTAAATGTTTGATAGAATTTACCTGTGAAGCCATCTGGTCCTGGGCTTTTGTTTGTTGGAAGATTTTTAATCACAATTACAATTTCAGTGCTTGTGATTTGTCTGTTCATATTTTCTATTTCTTCCTGATTCAGTCTTGGCAGGTTGTGCATTTCTAAGAATTTGTCCATTTCTTCCAGGTTGTCCATTTTATTGGCATAGAGTTGCTTGTAGTAATCTCTCATGATCTTTTGTATTTCTGCAGTGCCAGTTGTTACCTCTCCTTTTTCAATTCTAACTCTATTGATTTGAGTCTTCTCCCTTTTTTTCTTGATGAGTCTGGCTAATGGTTTATCAATTTTGTTTATTTTCTCAAAGAACCAGCTTTTAGTTTTATTGATCTTTGTTATTATTTCCTTCATTTCGTTTTCATTTATTTCTGATCTGTTCTTTATGATTTCTTTCTTTCTACTAATTTTGGGGTTGTTTTTGTTCTTCTTTCTCTAATTGCTTTAGGTGCAAGGTTAGGTTGTTTATTCGAGATGTTTCCTGTTTCTTAAGATAGGATTTTATTGCTATAAACTTCTCTCTTAGAACTGCTTTTGCTGCATCCCATAGGTTTTAGGTGGTCCTGTCTCCATTGTCATTTGTTTCTAGGTATTTTTTGAGTTTTGGAAATTTTAGCCACAGCAATCATAGAAGAAAAGGAAATAAAAGGAATCCAAATCAGAAAAGAAGAAGTAAAGCTGTCACTGTTTGCAGATGACATGATACTATACATAGAGAATCCTAAAGGTGTTACCAGAAAACTATGAGAGCTAATCAATGAATTTGGTAAAGTAGCAGGATACAAAATTAATGCACAGACATCTCTGGCAACCTATATACTAATGATGAAAAATCTGAAAGTGAAATCAAGAAAACATTCCCATTTACCATTGCAACAAAAAGAATAAAATATCTAGGAATAAACCTACCTAAGGAGACAAAAGACCTGTATGCAGAAAATTATGACACTGATGAGAGAAATTAAAGATGATACAAAGAGATGGAGAGATATACCATGTCCTTAGATTGGAAGAATCAACATTGTGAAAATGACTCTACTACCCAAAGCAATCTACAGATAAAATGCAATCCCTATCAAACTACCACTGGCATTTTTCACAGAACTGGAACAAAAAATTTCACAATTTGTGTGGAAACACAAAAGACCTCAAATAGCCAAAGCAATCTTGAGAACGAAAAATGGCGCTGGAGGAATCAGCACTGTTTGGTGCTGGTACTAGCACAAAAACAGAAATATAGATCTATGGAACAGGATAGAAAGCCCAGAGATAAACCCACGTACAAATGGTCACCTTATCTTTGATAAAGGAGGCAGTAATGTACAGTTGAGAAAGGACAGCCTCTTCAATAAGTGGTTCTGGGAAAACTGGAGAGGTACATGTAAAAGTATGATATTAGATCACTCCCTAACACCATACACAAAAATAAGCTCAAAATGGAATAAAGACCTAAATGTAAGGCCAGACATTATCAAACTCTTAGAGCAAAACATAGACAGAACACTCTATCACATAAATTACAGCAAGATCCTTTATGACCTACCTCCCAGAGAAATGGAAATAAAAACAAAAATAAACAAATGGGACCTAATGAAACTTCAAAGCTTCTGTACAGCAAAGGAAACCATAAACAAGACCAAAAGACAACCCTCAGAATGGGAGAAAATATTTTCAAATGAAGCAACTGGCAAAGGATTAATCTCCAAAATTTACAAGCAACTCATGCAGCTCAATAACAAAAAAGCAAACAACCCAATCGAAAAATGGGCCAAAGACCTAAACAGACATTTCTCCAAAGAAAATATACAGACTGCCAACAAACACATGAAAGAATGCTCAACTTCATTAATCATTAGAGAAATGCAAATCAAAACTACAATGAGATATCTCACACCAGGCAGAATGGCCATCATCAAAAAATCTAGAAACAATAAATGCTAGAGAGGGTGTAGAGAAAAGGGAATACTCTTGCACTGCTGGTGGGAATGTGAATTGGTACAGCCACTATGGAGAACAGTATGGAGGTTCCTTACAAAACTACAAATAGAACTACCATATGACCCAGCAATCCCACTACTGGGCATATACCCTGAGAAAACCATAATTCAAAAAGAGTCATGTACCAAAATGTTCATTGCACCTCTATTTACAAGTAGCCAGGACATGGAAGCAATCTAAGTGTCCATCGACAGATGAATGGATAAAGAAGATGTGGCACATATATGCAGTGGAATATTACTCAGCCATATAAAGAAACGAAATTGAGCTATTTGTAATGAGGTGGATAGACCTAGAGTCTGTCATACAGAGTGAAGTAAGTCAGAAAGAGAAAGACAAATACCGTATGCTAACACATATTTATGGAATTTAAGGGGAAAAAATGTCATGAAGAACCTAGCGGTAAGATAGGAATAAAGACACAGACCTACTAGAGAATGGACTTGAGGATACGGGGAGGGGGAAGGGTAAGCTGTGACAAAGCGAGAGAGTGGCATGGACATATACACACTACCAAACATAAAATAGATAGCTAGTGGGAAGCAGCCGCATAGCACAGGGAGATCAGCTCGGTGGTTTGTGACCACCTAGAGGGGTGGGATAGGGAGGGTGTGAGGGAGGGAGATGCAAGAGATATGGGAACATATGTATATGTATAACTGATTCACTTTGTTATAAAGCAGAAACTAGCATACCACTGTAAAGCAATTATACTCCAATAAAGATGTTAAAAAAAATAAAAAATATTTTCCAATGAATATATTTCCTAAATCATATATGCATGGGTTTCTTCAAGGGAGAGTCATTTAAATAAAATTTGTGGTTCATCTCCAATTTTAGATGATGTCTAGTAGTTTCATAAAATGTCCAATTTACACTTCCATCAGTCGTATGTAAATTTTTCACATCCTTTCTGTTACCTTGTATTTTAAAATTTGTTAATTTTGGACAAATCTAATGTTTCTAAAGTAGCACTTCATTCTTCTCTTAATTCTCATACTTCTGCTACTTATATTTAATACATTTTTATTTTTGTCACCATTTGTGGTCCTCTTTTCTGAAATTTTAAAGTTTGTTTTAATTTTCTGAAATATTTTCTTATATTCAAAACCAATATATATATTCTAATAATGCCTTAAAACTTAGATACATTGCAACATTTCCAGCTTCAACTCGACTAACTCCTGTTTATTTCCTTTCACAAACAAAATATCTTCCCTTTTATGTGGTAAAATTCATTAATTATTATTCTGATTTGTATACTTTCTGTTTCTTAAGAAATCCTATCATAACCCAAGACAAATGGAATTTCTACCGTAGTCAAAGTTTATATAGTTTACAAATAACATTTAAATATTTAATCTATTAGTAATTAATATCTGTGTAGAGTATGAGGGTGATTTCATTCTCCTTTCCTTTTCCTTCCATAAGAATAACCTATTTTACTACCACCATTTTTAGGATAGTCCTTTCTTTTTCAGAAATCTTCAAAGCCACCTTCCATCTGTCTAGGGTGTCATAGGTTTATTTCTAGGATCTACAGCCTCTTCCAATGGCTGATTTTCTTTTATCTCTACCTTAATACCACACTTTTTTTGCATTAAATTTTTTAATTGATATATAACACTTAGAAAAGTGCACAAATTTCGTTCTTGTTAAATGATCACAAAGAGAACATAGTCATGTAACCACAACCCAGCTCAAGAAATGAAACATTATTAGATTTTTCCTTTTCTAATAGCTACTCTTCCCTTCTGCTCAAAGATAACCAATATCCTTGACTTCTAATACCAGATGTCTGTTTTGACTGTTTCTGAATTTTGGAATTGGACTGAGACTGTGTTGGAATTAGACTGTGTTTATCCTGGTGTCAGGCTTATTGTGTACATATTATGTTTGTGAGATTCATCCAAGGTATTTTGAATACCTTGTAATTCACTCATTTTCATTGCTAGTATTGCATTGTATGACTGTATATACTCAATGTGTGTAACCAATCCATTGTGTCAATAGAAATTTAGGTTGTTTTTAGTTTGGGGCTATGAAAATATTCTTTTGCATGTCTTGGTGTCCAGGAGCACATATTTTTGTTCTGTATATTCTTAAGAATTAAAGTGGTGAGTCATGGGGGTATGAACACATCCAGCTTTTGTTGATAGTTCCAAAAAGTTTTCCAAAATAGTTGGCTTGATTTGCAATCTCACCAGCAGTGTATGAGAGTTCCAGTTCCCTCACTTCCTTACCAGTATGAGGTATTCTATATCTTTTAAATTTAATAATTCTGTTGAGGGTATAGTAGTATATTGTGTTTTAAAATTTGTTTTTCCCTGATGACTAGTGAAGTTAAATGCTTTTCAAATAAATTTATTGGCCATTTGGATATCCTCTTTTGTGAAGTCTCTATTCTAGTTTCTTGCCCATTTTTTTCTGTTGGGTTGTCTGTCCTTTTGTTTGTATATAAGGACATGTGTGTGCTTGACACACTCTCTTCTTAACAGTTTTATAATGTCTTGATATTTGATAGGTATATCAAATATTCTTGTCATGATAGGTCCTCATGTTGTGTTTCTTATTCAGGAATACTTTGGTTCATTATGCCCATTTCCTCTTTCACAAAAGTATTAACGTTAATGTCTTTGTAAGAACTGTTTGAGGTACTAATTCAAATTTCAGTAATTTTACATATAAATTTGGGAATGGTTGCTATCATTACAATATTAACTCTGTCTAGTCATGACCATAATTTATCAGAAAATACATTTAAACATTATTGTAGCCTTTAATAATGTTATATTTTCTCTATAAAGGTCCTGTACACATTATAGTATCTTTATTTTAATGTACTTGAATTTTTATATGAATGTGAAGTTATATTTTTAAATTTATGGTTTTGAACTCTATTTATTTATTTATTTATTCTTAGTAAGGAGAGACTTTATTTGAAAGGATTATTGTAAGGGTGGAAAAAACTATTTTCATAGGGAGAATGCAAGTGTGTAAAGAGTTGGGCAGAAAGTGGTTTTCTTTTTTTGAGAGAGGTAAACAAGCCTAGAAAGAACTGCATATGGGGAAGTGGAATGAAAGGGTGGCAGAATTGGATAGCGATCAGAGAATATCTTACCCTTAGTGCAGCCAATTCTCAGGAAAGGCTGTATGCTGGCTCAGGCTGAGAGTGGAACAAAATTCAGAGGCCTGGAGGAAGGAGAGAAGCTTAACCAGAGTTTGGATAACAAGCATTTTTTCCAATTGATCAGTGTGGATAAAAGAGTTCAGCTAATCAGTTATGAGGCAAGAAATGGGGATTTGTAGTGCTGGTGTCTACCCTTGTCATAGATAGACAAAGGGGTATCCTTGTCATCTGGGAAAGGGTGTTTTTTTGTGTTGTAAGCTATTTTCCAGGGCATGAAAGGATTGAGGATTTCTCCACCGTCGCTATTTTCAGGTAATATTCAACACTGTCAATGGTAAAACCTCCAGGATCCAAAGTCACTCAATGGTGACATCCTCGAAGGATGTTGATGGGTGTGTCAGATCTTTCCAAGGCCCCTCAATGCACACTCTGCTGAGCATCTACCGGTGGACGTCTGACTGGATAGGAGTGCTCCTGCCCTTGATGGAAGAGGTCAGAGGCTTTCCAATGATTTGTGAGAAGCTGTCCTGCAGTGCAGTCCTTCCAGCTTGGCCATGGCTTGCTTGCTTCGGAGCCGGCCACGAGTGCTTTCACAGTCATCCTGTCGTTTCAATTGGCAAACCACAAGGAAACGCTCATATTCACCACGAGTTTGTAATAATTTGTACTTATTTCTGGTGGACCAGACAAGTTGGGGAGGAACAAAGCACTCAAGTGGCATCCTGATTATGCTGCCAGCCTTCTGATAAGACCTTTCTTTGGAAGATATCAGATGGCCCTGTGGTCTCACTTCTTCAAAGAGACATTCTACCTCATCCATTTCAACTTCCTCTTCCAACTCAGAGTCTTCTGAATCCTCAGGAAGTACAATGGTCAAGACAGCACTTTTCTTCAACAAATAGACTGTCTTAACATTTGAGAAGCTGCTCAGGTCTTTCAGCTTCCTGTCTTTCATAGTCTTTTTAATCTTTGCACACCTTTTCAAGTTCTCATTATACACCTCCCAATCTCATCATTCACGATCACTTCATCTTTGTCTGCACTTAATTTCCTATATGTGACTGGCTTTTTCCATGACCCCTTGGTTTTGCAGTCTGGTGAGGTCCATTCACCTCTGGAGGGCATTTTCTGGGGGGGATTTCTCTACTTGTGCTTCATACCAACACATGTCACACTGGATGCCCTCATCTACTTTGGTAAACTGGGCCAACCAGGTAGGGGAGGACAGGTTCCCTTCACAGTTATTCTCTATCTCACCTTCATCTTCATCTTCATCCTGGTTCCTACTCCCATCTACTCTGCTCCATTTCTCATGTCATATTGGATACCCTCATCCACTTTGTTGAACTGGGTCAACCAGGTAGGGGAGAAACCGTGCTGCTCATAGCCATTTGTTCTCTACCCCACCTTCATATTCATCTTCATTTTCATCCTGGTTCCTACTCTCCAGCTGCTCTGCTCCATTTCTCATGTCGCACTGCATGCCCTCATCTACTTTGTATAGGGTTGGGAGCAGGGAGGAATAATGACGCCCCTCATGGAGGCTATAAGAGTCACCTCCAGAAGGCATTTGCTAGGGGTATTCCTCCAGTTGCATGCCCTCAGTTACTTTGTTTGGCAGGGGGGAATCAGAGGGCATTGCAAGGGAGGTATCATACCTCTCATAGAGGTTTTCATAATCATCATCATCAAATTCAAAGAGGTCCCTATACTTCCACCATGGGAAAGTGGTCCCTTTATACTGCTTTCTAATGAGGACTCAGGGGATTTCCCAGATTGTGTGTCATAACACTGACCCATGTCACCCTGGACGGCCTCATCAACTTTGTTGATCTGAGCTAACTAGCTAGGGAAGGGAATACCTCCCTCAGGTAGCTAATGCTACCTACCTCTTTCTTTTCACCCACATTCTCAGGGGAGAATGTATTAGCAGGGATAAAGGTCACCCTTCCTAGGTCACAGCTGTTGCTTTCTGAGTGCACATCTCGTTTGTCATTCAAGTTTTCAGCCTGTTGAGGTTCAGTTTCTGTTTCTGTGTCTTTCATTTTCATTTCTTTCCAATAGCCACCATGTTGTCAGAATTGTGCCATGTTATAAAACATAGGAATCATGGGTCTTTGGTTGAGAATTGTGGCCAATGGGGACTGAGGGACGAGGAAGACAGGATACTCATTGAGCACCACAGGATATGGAAAATACAGACTTCCACTTGTGAAACCTGCCCCAGGAACGCATATTGGATTATAGGCAGGATTCCGGTACCAGGGACCCAGGAGAGGCTGCTGGGCCATAGGGTGCACATAAAAGAAAGGTCTGGAGTTACTGCCCTCAAAATTTTCATTGTTTCCTGAAGAGTTCATTTTCCAGGCTGCTCTAGCTTGATGTCTGTGATTGTGAACCTTTATGGTGGTGCACGGGACCTGTGCTGGTCTGCCCTTGGTGACAAGAGAGCCTATGGTCTGAACTCTTTATTGGTGCTATATTAAATTTCATTTATTTTTTAGTGCTTTGAACTTATAGCAAACATTATCAGTAGGTTCTGCCATTAATTATAATAAATATCTGAGATAAGTTGAAAGTTTTCTGAAGTATTAATGTGATTGGAGTAATGCAGGTTTTGTTTTTTCTTTTCCATCTTAATATCTATCATTTTATATATTTTTCAGGCATTTGTTTTTACTGGCTAGAAATTCCACTACGATGTCATTGGAAGTGATAATAGTTGCATATTTGCCTTGATATGATTTTCAAGAAAACATTTCTGCCATTTCAATATTAAGAATAATAATTATTGGTTTTTTGGCCTATACAGTGGTGACCCCTCATGTTCAAAACTATGCCTCAGGAAGAGTAAACATTTGACATTAGATAAGTATCCGTTGAATTGATGAATTAATGGAGTAAAAGATATGAGGAATTAGACTAGGGTATTATTTCTTATTTATATAAGATTCATACTTATACATGGGTAGGGATAATATTAAAAAGAACATTTCATAATTCTTATGAAAAAGAGACATTTCTTTGTTACTCATTGTATGTTTAATGGTACATATATATAAGCACCAGTTATCATATCTGATCCAGGGGAAAACTGGCAATGCCTCTGACGCTTATACAAAGCATGGCTTAAGGCGACTACCACAATTGCAAGCTTCATTTTCCCAGAAAGCTTTTCTGTGGACTATAAGGGCTTAACTAAATGTTAGTAACTTGACAAGCTGCACCTGAAAAAGGAATATTTTATTTCTAAATTACCATTCTGTAGACCCCATAATATTTAATCTTTTAAAGTGCTATGGTGATTCAGAGTTGATAAAATTGAAATGCATGTTTTCCAGAAGATAGGGACTGAAACCTATTAAGCCAGAAAACCTAGACCATTACTTTTCCTGTACCATCTGAGGTTTGTGATAAACTTGTGACTGATCCTTTTCCTCAGAGATCATTTCCTGTCTCTGTCTGTGTTCAATAAGGTGTAATGTCATTTCCCTGATAATAGGTATTTGTTACTTAGCAACAAGTTCTACTTGTATATGCTACAATTCATAGTTAATATATCTACACATTCTCTCCAAAAATGAACAGTTATGATATTTTAGTTTGAAGTAATACTTAAATTGAACTGAATGTTTTAAAAGTTCAAACAAATTCTGCTAGCAGATATGCAGAGCTGGAAAAAAAAAGGATGTTAAATCACAAAATAATCTAAACATAAAATAACATAAATATGTTCAGTTGGAATAAATATCAGTATCTCCAATCTATGTTGGCTTTAAAACTTTAAGCTGAATAAAAGTCAAGATAATCAAAGCACAATTTTTTTTTAGGAAATGAACTTCATTTTAGCAGATTTCTTCAATTGAGAAATTCAAGTTGAACTGTAAATTTAGAATGACTAAATACTAAAGAGACTATTTGAAAGTTGAATGTGATCTAAGACCATCTCAATAATATGAGAATATTTCTCAATAATATGAGAATATTTGTTAGGAAAGTAGAATTTTCTGGCACTGTGTTTTGTGTGACATTGTATGCATTTTGGCTCAGAAATAAAATAACATATCATACGATAAACTAGAACCATCTACAAACTGAACTGTCAAAAAAGAAATAAGGTTGATTCAGAGCAAGTTAAATTCCCATTACTGTAAAGAATTAATTAAAAACTGGTTGATATTTTGAAAAAAAAGCCAAATAGGAAAATCATGCATTGCTAAAAAGTGTTACAAATTAAATACAATTAATCCTGATTTTTCAAATTAAAAAATAACAATAATGTAAAACCTGCAGCCATTACATTATTTCCCCCAAAAGTAATTCTCATTAATTTTTTATAGATGAAGGAGATGAATTACCATTTAAATTTTTTAACAGTGCAACTTTACTTTTTTGAAACATCAATGGTTAAACATTAAGTACTGTATTTTGCTAGTCATGTAAGAGAGTATACTAAAATTATTGATGTGAAATACCATCTTGTCAACATACCCATTTGATATTTAAATTAGAAAATTATGATTCATAAGCTTCTAGATTGTCATGAACTCTTCAAAAAATATATTTAAAGCTAAGATCCTAACCAAGGAAATTGGACACATATAAATGTGGTTTTAAATTGAGTTTCAGTATTTACATTGCAGAAGTCTAATAATATACAATATTTAATGAAAAAGTATTATAATGTCATTGACATAAAAAAAACTATTAATCTTGATTTTCTGATGTAATGATGACTTGAGTATTCAATCTGCTATTTTTCTGCCAATAATATATTTTTAAAATGGAATAAGGAAAGAAAAAGTTATTTAGTTTCTTATTTTTCATATCGTTAAGCGCCATTCACGAGATTTCCTTTAAGCAGAAAGAAGTCAAATTTTTATACAGTACGATAATTTAAAGTAAAATTCTGTGCACTTAAGAGTATTTTTTTTTTTTGGACCTCTGTTAAAAATGTCAGGGGATGGATGTGAGGAATAAAATTTGAAAAAGGTTAATATTTGATATATTGAAGCTTAGAAGAAAAATCAATTTCCATTTCAAAATTAGAAAAAAAAATTCCATTTCTTATCCTATAATCCTACTCTTGTCACAATTTTAACTTCTAGCAGTTATCACCAGAATGTTTAAATCATTTTTAGTGTGCACTAATATAACTTACCACTATATCCTTTAATTTCTGTGCCTAGATATAGTTTATTTGACTATTATTTGCAAATTAATTATAACACAATTTCATTCTTTGTGGTGGTCATTTAGTTATCTTCTTTTCTTTTTTAATTTTAGAAACAAAGAAAAAAGGATGTGTTAAGGAATTCCTTTTTCACTAGAACTACTTCATGTCTTGTTTTTTCTTCATTTTAGTTTTTGCATATTTATGTAAAACTTACTAAATTATAGCTCTTTATTATTATTATATTTTTAAAATTAATGCTATATTTCATTTTATTTATTTTTTGATAGTTTTATTTAGATACTGGGTATTTTTAAATTTTTGGCAAAACACACACAGCATAAAATTTACCATCTTAATTATTTTTAATGTACAGTTCAGTGACAGTAAGTTCATTCATGTTGTTGTGCAAATATTACCACCATCCATCTTCAGAACTTTATCATTATCTGGAGCAGAAACTCTGTGCCCATTAAACACTAACACCCCATTCCTTCATGGCCAAATCCTCTGGCAACCACCTCCCTACTTTCTGTATCTATGAATTTAACTATTGAAAATGTGAATTAATAATTTTATGTAATTTATGTTCATCTCCCTCATCCCCTACACGTGGGAGTGGGAACACAACTGGATTTCTCTAATAGCTCCACACAGATGTGCTTCATTCTTAGCACCTGCAATGCCTGGCCCATGATGAGGGTGGACAAAACTGGGAGTCAGTTTATTCTTGCATTTCAAAAATATTCTCTGAACCTCAGCAGAATCCAGGTGATGTGATTGGTGCTGGAGACCCATCTGGGGAGAAGACAGCTATGTCCTTTTGGAGCTGAGATTTTTAGCCTCCAGCTTCCGGATTTTCTAAGCCAGTGGTCCACATATGTGCTCTTTGGTCCAGCAGTAAAAGCCTCAGATTATTTACAGAAACTGTGAGACATTCCTGTGTGGCTTTGGAGAACACAGTACAGTTGTGAAAAGAAGGGTTGGCTTCATCTATTCTCAGCGCTTAGATCTACAAGGACAGTGGGCACCACCGATGCAGGGGACATGATACTACCCCAGTGTGAACTTCCCACAGTGATCAAGTTGGGTTTCTTCCGTGGCTTTTTGTTTTGTTTTGCTTTGTTTTTACCACATAGTGATTTGATATTTCTGTACATTAATGAAATGATCACCATGATAAGTCACCATCTGTCAGCATACAAAATTATTTCAATATTATTGACTATATTCCCTTTGCTGTACATTACTTCCCTATGACATTTATTTCATAACTGGAAGTTTGTACTTCTTAATCCCCTTCCTCTATTTCACTCTTCCCCCTACCCTCTCCCCTCTGACAGCCACCAGATTGTTTTCTGTATCTATGAGTCTGTTTCTGTTTTGTTATTTTTTGTCCATTTGTTTTGTTTTTTGGATTCTACATATAAGTGAAATCATATGTTGTTTTTATTTTTCTGTCTGACTTATTTCACTTAGCATAATACTCTCTAGGTCCATCCATATTGTCACAAATGGGAAGATATTCTTTTTTATGGCTGAAAAATATTTCATTGTATATGGACCATTAATCTTCATCAATTATCCATTCATATATTGATGGACACTTAGGTTGCTTCCATATCTTAGCTATTGTAAATAATGCTGTGATGAACACTTTGGTACATATATCTTTTCAAAATAGTGTATTACTTTTCTTCAGTAAATACCCAGAAATGAAATTGCTGGGTCATATGGCAGCTATATTTTTAATTTTTTGAGAAAACTCTATATTGTCTTCCATTGTGGCTGCACCAATTTACATTCCCAACAATGCACAAGGGCTCCCTTTTTTTCTACATCCTTGTAAATACTTGTTATTTGTTGTTTTTTGATGATATCCATTCTGAAGTGTGTTAGTTGATACCTCATTGTGGTTTTGATTTGCATTTCCATGATGAGTATTGACGTTGAGCATCTTTTCATGTTCCTGTTGGTCATGTGTATATCTTCTTTGGAAAAAAATGTCTATTCAGGTCCTCTGCGAATTTTTTAATTAGATTTTTTTTTAACATCTTTATTGGGGTATAATTGCTTTACAATAGTGTGTTAGTTTCTGCTTTACAACAAAGTGAATCAGCCATACATATACATATGTTTCCATATGTCTTCCCTCTTGCATCTCCCTCCCTCCCACTTTTCCCATCCCACCCCTCCAGGCTGTCACAAAGCACCGAGCTAATATCCGTGTACCTTGCGGCTGCTTCCCCCTAGCTATCTACCTTACTACGTTTGTTAGTGTGTATATGTCCATGCCTCTCTCTCGCCCTGTCAAAACTCACCCTTCCCCCTAGATTGTTATTTTGATATTGAGTTGTATTAGTTCTTTATATATTTTTGATATTAATCCCTTATCAGGCATATCATTTGCAAATATCTTCTCCGATTCAGCAGGTTGTTTTTTGGTTTTGTTCATGGTTTCTTTCATTGTACAAAGCTTTTTCAACTCTTTAATCCGTTTTAAGTTTATTTTTTATACAGTGTAAGAATGTGGTCTGGTTTCATTCTTTGGCATGTATCTATCCAGTTTACCCAAGACCATTTATTAAAGAGACACTCTTTTCCCCACTGTATATTCTTGCCTCCTTTATCATGGATTAATTGACCATAAAAGTGTAGATTTCTTTCTAAGCTCTCTTTCTGTTCCATTGATATATGTGTCTGTTTTTGTGCTAGTACACTGCTGTTTTGATTACTATAGTTCTGCAGTAATTTTTTGAAACCTGGAAGTGTGATACCTCTAGCACTGCTCTTTCCCAAGATTGTTTTGGCTATTCAAGGCCTTTTGTGGTTCTATACAAATTTTAGGAATATTTGCTCTAATTCTGTTAAAAATGTCATGGGTATTTTGACAGGAATTGAACTAAATCAGTAGATTTCTTTAGGTAGTATGCACATTTTAAACAATATTAATTATTCCAATCCATGAGCATAGTATATCTTTCCTTTTTTTTTTTTTTTGTAGACTTTGATTTTTTCTTCATGAACGTCTTATAGTTTTCAGAGTACAAGTCTTTCTCACCTCCTTAATTAAATTTATCACCAGGGTTTTATTCTTTTTGATGCAATTGTAAATGGGATTGCTATCCTAATTTCTCTTTCTGATAGTTTGTTGGTAGTGTACAGAAATGCAACAGATTTCTGTATATTAGTTTTTTTATCCTGCAACTTTCCTGAATAAACTTATTAGTTTTTTGGTGGAGTCTTTAGGGCTTTATTTATATAGTATCACGTCATCTGCAAATAGTGACATTTTTACTTCTTTCTTTCCATTTTGGATACCTTTTATCTCTTTTTCCTGTCTTATTGCTATGACTAGGACTTATACACTGTTGAATAAAGGTGGCAAGAGTGGGCATTCTTGTCTTGTTTGTGATCTGAAAGGAAATGCTTTCAGCCTTTCACCTTTGAGTAAGATGTTTTTGATGTATGACCTCTATTATGTTCCCTCTACTCTCTTGAGAGTTTTTATCATGAAAGTATGTTGAATTTTTTTCAAATGCTTTTTCTGTATCTATTGAAATTATCATATGATTCTTATTCTCCATTTTGTTAATGTGATATTATCATGTTCATTGATTTGTGAATATTGAACCATCCTTGCATCCCTGTAATAAATCCCACTGGATCATGATGTGTGATACTTTTTTTTTTTTTTTTAACATCTTTATTGGGGTATAATTGCTTTACAATGGTGTGTTAGTTTCTGCTTTATAACAAAGTGAATCATCTATACATATACATATGTTCCCATATGTCTTCCCTCTTGCGTCTCCCTCCCTCCCACTCTCCCCATCCCACCCTTCCAGGCTGTCACAAAGCACCGAGCTAATATCCCTGTGCCTTGCGGCTGCTTCCCCCCAGCTATCTACCTTACTACGTTTGTTAGTGTGTATATGTCCATGACTCTCTCTCGCCCTGTCAAAACTCACCCCTCCCCCTCCCCATACCCTCAAGTCCGTTCTCCAGTAGGTCTGCGTCTTTATTCCTATCTTACCCCTAGGTTCTTCATGACATTTTTTCCCCTTAAATTCCATATATATGTGTTAGCATACGGTATTTGTCTTTTTCTTTCTGACTTACTTCACTCTGTATGACAGACTCTAGGTCTATCCATCTCATTACAAATAGCTCAATTTCATTTCTTTTTAAGGCTGAGTAATATTCCATTGTGTATATGTGCCACATCTTCTTTATCCATTCATCCGATGATGGGCGCTTAGGTTGTTTCCATGTCCTGGCTATTGTAAATAGAGCTGCAATGAACATTTTGGTACATGACTCTTTTTGAATTTTGGTTTTCTCAGGGTATATGCCAAGTAGTGGGATTGCTGGGTCATATGGTAATTCTATTTGTAGTTTTTTAAGGAACCTCCATACTGTTCTCCACAGTGGCTGAACCAATTCACATTCCCACCAGCAGTGCAAGAGTGTCCCCTTTTCTCCACACCCTCTCTAGCATTTATTGTTTCTAGATTTTTTGATGATGGCCATTCTGACTGGTGTGAGATGATATCTCATTGTAGTTTTGATTTGCATTTCTCTAATGATTAATGATGTTGAGCATTCTTTCATGTGTTTGTTGGCATTCTGTATATCTTCTTTGGAGAAATGTCTATTTAGGTCTTCTGCCCATTTTTGGATGGGGTTGTTTGTTTTTTTGTTATTGAGCTGCATGAGCTGCTTGTAAATTTTGGAGATTAATCCTTTGTCAGTTGCTTCATTTGCAAATGTTTTCTCCCATTCTGAGGGTTGTCTTTTGGTCTTGGTTATGGTTTCCTTTGCTGTGCAAAAGCTTTGAAGTTTCATTAGGTCCCATTTGTTTATTTTTGTTTTTATTTCCATTACTCTAGGAGGTGGGTCAGAAAGGATCTTGCTGTGATTTATGTCATAGAGTGTTCTTCCTATGTTTTCTTCTAAGAGTTTGATAGTTTCTGGCCTTACATTGAGGTCTTTAATCCATTTTGAGCTTATTTTTGTGTATGGTGTTAGGGAGTGATCTAATCTCATACTTTTACATGTACCTGTCCAGTTTTCCCAGCACCATTTATTGAAGAGGCTGTCCTTTCTCCACTGTACATTCCTGCCTCCTTTATCAAAGATAAGGTGTCCATATGTGCGTGGGTTTATCTCTGGGCTTTCTATCCTGTTCCACTGATCTATCTTTCTGTTTTTGTGCCAGTACCATACTGTCTTGATTACTGTTGCTTTGTAATATAGTCTGAAGTCAGGGAGCCTTATTCCTCCAGCTCCTTTTTTCGTTCTCAAGATTGCTTTGGCTATTCGGGGTCTTTTGTGTTTCCATACAAATTGCGAAATTTTTTGTTCTAGTTCTGTGAAAAATGCCAGTGGTAGTTTGATAGGGATTGCATTGAATCTGTAGATTGCTTTGGGTAGTAGAGTCATTTTCACAATGTTGATTCTTCCCATCCAAGAACATGGTATATCTCTCCATCTATTTGTATCATCTTTAATTTCTTTCATCAGTGTCTTATAATTTTCTGCATACAGGTCTTTCGTATCCTTAGGTAGGTTTATTCCTAGATATTTTATTCTTTTTGTTGCAATGGTAAATGGGAGTGTTTTCTTGATTTCACTTTCAGATTTTTCATCATTAGTATATAGGAATGCCAGAGATTTCTGTGCATTAATTTTGTATCCTGCTACTTTACCAGATTCATTGATTAGCTCTGGTAGTTTTCTGGTAGCATCTTTAGGATTCTCTATATATAGTATCATGTCATCTGCAAACAGTGACAGCTTTACTTCTTCCTTTCCGATTTGGATTCCTTTTATTTCCTTTTCTTCTCTGATTGCTGTGGCTAAAACTTCCAAAACTATGTTGAATAAGAGTGGTGAGAGTGGGCAACCTTGTCTTGTTCCTGATCTTAGTGGAAATGCTTTCGGTTTTTCACCATTGAGGATGATGTTTGCTGTGGGCTTGTCATATATGGCTTTTATTATGTTTAGGAAAGTTCCCTCTATGCCTACTTTCTGGAGGGTTTTTATCATAAATGGGTGTTGAATTTTGTCGAAAGCTTTCTCTGCATCTATTGAGATGATCATATGGTTTTTCTCCTTCAATTTGTTAATATGGTTTATCACATTGATAGATTTGCGTATATTGAAGAATCCTTGCATTCCTGGAATAAACCCCACTTGATCATGGTGTATGATCCTTTTAATGTGCTGTTGGATTCTGTTTGCTAGTATTTTGTTGAGGATTTTTGCATCTATGTTCATCAGTGATATTGGCCTGTAGTTTTCTTTCTTTGTGACATCCTTGTCTGGTTTTGGTATCAAGGTGATGGTGGCTTCGTAGAAGGAATTTGGGAGTGTTCCTCCCTCTGCTATATTTTGGAAGAGTTTGAGAAGGATAGGTGTTAGCTCTTCTCTAAACGTTTGATAGAATTCACCTGTGAAGCCATCTGGTCCTGGGCTTTTGTTTGTTGGAAGGTTTTTAATCACAGTTTCAATTTCAGTGCTTGTGATTGGTCTGTTCATATTTTCTATTTCTTCCTGATTCAGTCTTGGCAGGTTGTGCATTTCTAAGAATTTGTCCATTTCTTCCAGATTGTCCATTTTATTGGCATAGAGTTGCTTGTAGTAATCTCTCATGATTTTTTTTATTTCTGCAGTGTCAGTTGTTACTTCTCCTTTTTCATTTCTAATTCTATTGATTTGAGTCTTCTCCCTTTTTTTCTTGATGAGTCTGGCTAGTGGTTTATCTATTTTGTTTATCTTCTCAAAGAACCAGCTTTTAGTTTTATTGATCTTTGCTATTGTTTCCTTCATTTCTTTTTCATTTATTTCTGATCTGATTTTTATGATTTCTTTCCTTCTGCTAGCTTTGGGGTTTTTTTGTTCTTCTTTCTCTAATTGCTTGAGGTGCAAGGTTAGGTTGTTTATTCGAGATGTTTCCTGCTTCTTAAGGTGGGCTTGTATTGCTATAAACTTCCCCCTTAGAACTGCTTTTGCTGCATCCCATAGGTTTTGGGTCGTTGTGTCTCCATTGTCATTTGTTTCTAGGTATTTTTTTATTTCCTCTTTGATTTCTTCAGTGATCACTTCATTATTAAGTAGTGTATTGTTTAGCCTCCATGTGTTTGTATTTTTTAAAGATCTTTTCCTGTAATTGATATCTAGTCTCATGGCGTTGTGGTCGGAAAAGATACTTGATACAATTTCAGTTTTCTTAAATTTACCAAGGCTTGATTTGTGACCCAAGATATGATCTATCCTGGAGAATGTTCCATGAGCACTTGAGAAAAATGTGTATTCTGTTGTTTTTGGATGGAGTGTCCTATAAATATCAATTAAGTCCATCTTGTTTAATGTATCATTTAAAGCTTGTGTTTCCTTATTTATTTTCATTTTGGATGATCTGTCCATGGGTGAAAGTGGGGTGTTAAAGTCCCCTACTATGAATGTATTACTGTTGATCTCCCCTTTTATGGTTGTTAGTATTTGCCTTATGTATTGAGGTGCTCCTATGTTGGGTGCATAAATATTTACAATTGTTATATCTTCTTCTTGGATCGATCCCTTGATCATTATGTA
This sequence comes from Phocoena sinus, assembly GCF_008692025.1. Taxonomy (NCBI): domain Eukaryota; kingdom Metazoa; phylum Chordata; class Mammalia; order Artiodactyla; family Phocoenidae; genus Phocoena; species Phocoena sinus. The sequence goes on from NC_045763.1 coordinate 93,800,003, forward strand.
GTGTCCTTCTTTGTCCCTTTTAATAGTCCTTATTTTAAAGTCTATTTTGTCTGATATGAGAATTGCTACTCCAGCTTTCTTTTGGTTTCCATTTGCATGGAATATCTTTTTCCATCCCCTTACTTTCAGTCTGTATGTGTCTCTAGTTCTGAAGTGGGTCTCTTGTAGACAGCATATATAAGGGTCTTGTTTTTGTATCCATTCAGCCAATCTGTGTCTTTTGGTGGGAGCATTTAGTCCATTTACATTTAAGGTAATTATCGATATGTATGTTCCTATTTCCATTTTATATATTGTTTTGGGTTCGCTACTATAGGTCATTTCCTTCTCTTGTGTTTCGTGTCTAGAGAAGTTCCTTTAGCATTTGTTGTAAAGCTGGTTTGGTGGTGCTGAACTCTCTCAGCTTTTGCTTGTCTGTAAAGGTTTTAATTTCTCCATCAAATGTGAATGAGATCCTTGCTGGGTAGAGTAGTCTTGGTTGCAGGCTATTCTCCTTCATCACTTTCAGTATGTCCTGCCACTCCCTTCTGGCTTGTAGGGTTTCTGCTGAGAGATCAGCTGTTAACCTTATGGGGATTCCCTTGTGTGTTATTTGTTGTTTTTCCCTTGCTGCTTTTAATATGCTTTCTTTGTATTTAATTTTTGACAGTTTGATTAGTATGTGTCTTGGCGTATTTCTCCTTGTATTTATCCTGTATGGGACCCTCTGTGCTTCCTGGACTTGATTAACTATTTCCTTTCCCATATTAGGGAAGTTTTCAACTATAATCTCTTCAAATATTTTCTCAGTCCCTTTCTTTCTTTCTTCTTCTTCTGGAACCCCTATAATTCGAATGTTGGTGCGTTTCACGTTGTCCCAGAGGTCTCTGAGACTGTCCTCAGTTCTTTTCATTCTTTTTTCTTTATTCTGCTCTGCAGTAGTTATTTCCACTACTTTATCTTCCAGGTCACTTATCCGTTCTTCTGCCTCAGTTATTCTGCTATTGATCCTATCTAGAGTGATTTTAATTTCATTTATTGCATTGTTCATCGTTGCTTGTTTCGTCTTTAGTTCTTGTAGGTCCTTGTTAACTGTTTCTTGCATTTTGTCCATTCTACTTCCAAGATTTCGGATCATCCTTACTATCATTATTCTGAATTCTTTTTCAGGTAGATTGCCTATTTCCTCTTCATTTGTTAGATCTGGTGGGTTTTTATCTTGCTCCTTCATCTGCTGTGTGTTTTTCTGTCTTCTCATTTTGCTTATCTTACTGTGTTTGGGGTCTCCTTTTTGCAGGCTGCACTTTCGTAGTTCCCGTTGTTTTTGATGTCTGTCTCCAGTGGCTAAGGTTGTTTCAGTGGGTTGTGTAGGCTTCCTGGTGGAGGGGACTAGTGCCTGTGTTGTGCTGGATGAGGCTGGATCTTGTCTCTCTAGTGGGCAGGTTCACGTCTGGTGGTGTGTTTTGGGGTGTCTGTGGCCTTATTATGATTTTAGGCAGCCTCTCTGCTAATGGGTGGGGTTGTGTTCCTGTTTTGCTAGTTGTTTGGCATAGGTTGTCCAGCACTGTGGCTTGCTGGTCGTTGAGTGAAGCTGGGTGCTGGTGTTAAGATGGAGGTCTCTGGGATATTTCCACCGTTTAATATTATGTGGAGCTGGGAGGTCTCTTGTTGACCAGTGTCCTGAAGTTGGCTCTCCTACCTCAGAGGCAGAGCCCTGACTCCTGGCTGGAGCACCAAGAGCCTTTCATCCACACAGCTCAGAATAAAAGGGAGAAAAAGTAGGGAGAATTAGTAGAAGTATGAGTAAAGAAAGAAGGAAAGGAGGAAAGGAAGGAAGGAAGAAAGAAGCAAAGAAGGAAAGAAAGGAGGGAGGGAGGGAGGGAGGGAGGAAGGAAGGAAGGAGGGAAAGAAGGAAAAAAGACAGAAAGAAAGATGATACAGTAAAAATAAAATAAAGTATAATATAGTTATTGAATTAAAAAATATTTAGAAAAAAAAAAAAAAGGGACGGATAGAACCTTAGGACAAATGTTGGAAGCAAAGCTATACAGAGAAAATCTTACACAGAAGCATACACATACACCTTCACAAAAAGAGGTAAAGGGGGAAAAAATCATAAATCCTGCTCCCTGAGACCACCTCCTCAATTTGGGGTGATTCGTTGTCTAAAGGAGGGAAGGAAGGAAGGAAAGAAAGAAAGAACGAAGGTAAAGTATAATAAAGTTATTACAATTAAACTTAATTATTAAGAAAAAGAATTTTTAAAAAAAAGTCATGGACGGATAGAGCCCTAGGACAAATGGTGGAAGCAAGAGTATACAGACAGGATCTCACACAGAAGCATACACGTACACATTCACAAAAAGAGGAAAAGGGAAAAAAATCATAGCTCTCGCTCCTAAATTCCACCTCTTCAATTTGGGATCATTCCTTGTCTATTCAGGTATTCCACAGATGCAGGGTATATCAAGTTGATTGTGGAGCTTTAATCCGCTGCTTCTGTGGCTGCTGGGAGAGATTTCCCTTTCTCTTCTTTGTTCTCACAGCTCACAGGAGCTCAGCTTTGGATTTGGCCCTGCCTCTGCGTGTAGGTCGCTGGAGGGCGTCTGTTTTTTCGCTCAGACAGGACGGGGTTAAAGGAGCCGCTGATTCGGGGGCTCCGGCTCACTCAGGCCGGGGGTTGGGGGATGGGGGAAGGAGGGGCACTGCGTGCGGGGCGGGCCTGCGGCGGCAGAGGCAGCGTGACGTTGCACCGGCCTGAGACCCGCCGTGCGTACTCCCGGGGAAGCTGTCCCCGGATCCCGGGAACCCGGCAGTGGCGGCCTGCACAGGCTCCGCGGAAGAGGGGTGTGGAGAGTGACCTGTGCTCGCACACAGGCCCCTTGGTGGCGGCAGCAGCAGCCTTAGCGTCTCCCGCCCGTCTCTGGGGTCCGCGGTTTTAGCCGCGGCTCGCGCCCGTCTCTGGGGTTCGCGCTTTTAGCCGCGGCTCGCGCCCGTCTCTGGAGATCCTTTAAGCAGCGCTCTTAAACCCCTCTCCTCGCGCACCAGGAAACAAAGAGGGAAGAAAAAGTCTCTTGCTTCTTCGGCCGGTGCAGGCTTTTCCCCGAACTCCCTCCCGGCTAGTCGTGGTGCACTAACCCCTTCAGGCTATGTTCAAGCCGCCAACCCCAGTCCTCTCCCTGAGCTCCGTCCAAAACCAAAACCCGAGCCTCAGCTCACAGCCCCGCCTGCCCCGGCGGGTGAGCAGACAAGCCTCTCGGGTTGGTGAGTGCTGGTCGGCACCGATCGTCTTTGCAGGAATCTCCCCGCTTTGCCCTCCGCACCCGTCGCTGTGCACTACTCCGCGGTCCCGAAGCTCCCCCCTCCGCCTCCCGCAGTCTCCGCCCGTGGAGGGGCTTCCTAGTGTGTGGAAACTTTTCCTCCTTCACAGCTCCCTCCCACTGGTGCAGGTGCCGTCCTTATTCTTTTGTCTCTGTTTTTTCTTTTGCCCTACCCAGTTACGTGGGGAGTTTCTTGCCTTTTGGGAGGTCTGAGGTCTTCTGCCAGCCTTCAATAGGAGTTCTGTAGGAGTTGTTCCACGTGTGGATGTATTTCTGGTGTATCCGTGGGGAGGAAGGCGATCTCCGCGTCTTACTCTTCCGCCATCTTCAAGGTCCCCCCGTGTGATACTTTTAATATATTGTTGAATTAATTTGCTAATATTTTGTTGAGGATTTTTGCATCTATATTCATCAGAGATGTTGATTTGTAATTTTCTTTTTTTTGTAGTGTCTTTGTCTGGTTTTCATATCAAGGTAATGCTGGCCTTGTACAATAAGTTTGGAAATGTTTTTTCCTCTTCAGTTTTTTAAAATAACTCAAGAAGGATAGGTGTGAACTTTTCTTTAAACGTTTGGTAGAATTCACAAGTGAAGAATTTTGGGCTTAGACTTTTGTTTGTTGGGAGTTTTTTGATTACTGATTCAATTTCATTACTAGTTATCAATTTGTTCAGTCTTCTATTTCTTCCTAATTCAGTCTTGGAAGATTGTATGTTTCTAGGAATTTATTCATTTCTTCTAGGGTGTCTAGTTTGTTGGCATATAATTTTTCATAATAGTCTTTTATGATTCTTTGTATTTCTGTGATATTGGTTGTAATATCTCCTTTTTCATTTCTGAATTTATATTTAGCCTTTTTCTCTTTTTTTCTTGATAAGTCTGGCTAAAGGTTTATCTATTTTGTTTATCTTTTCAAAAAGCCAGTTCTTAGTTTCATTAATCTTTACTATTTTTAAAATCTCTATTTCATTTATTTATAATTTATTTCCTCTATGATCTTTATTATTTTTATTCTTCTACTATCTTTGGGCTTTGTTTTTTCTTCTTTTACTAGTGACTTTAGGTGTAAAGTTAAATTGTTTAGTTGGATTTTTTCTTGTTTCTTGAAGTAGGTCTATATCACTATGAACTTCCCTCTTAGAATTGCTTTTGCTGTATCCCATAGATTTTGGAAAGTTATACTTCCATTTTCATTTGTTTCTAAGTATTCTTTATTTCTTCTTTGATTTCTTCATTGACCTATTGATTGTTTAGTAGCATGTTGTTCAGTCTCCATGTATTCCTATATCTTCCAGTTTTCTCCCTGTAATTGATTCTAGTTTCATAACATTGTGATCATTTTTCTCCTGAGTTTGATGAACATTTTTATTACTATTACTTTGACCTCTTTGTATAATAAATTACTTATCTCCAATTCATTGAGGTTTTTTTTTCTGCCATTTTTCTTGTTCTTTCAATTCAAATGTATTCCTCTGTCTCCTCATTTTGACTTTCTGTGTGTGCTTCTATGAATTAGGCAAAACAATTACTTTTCCTGGTATTGAAGGTGTGGCTTTGTGTAAGAGCATCCTCTGTGTAGACTGTATGTGCCGGGTGGTTTTGGCAGACTGGCAGGAGCTGGAGCAGGTGCTGCCTAGGGGTCCTGAGATGCACTGCTTCAGGACTACCTTGACAGGATGGCTGGATCTGGGGTAGGCATGGGCCAAGGCGTCCTGGGACACTCCATGCCATGCTTTTTGGATGGCTGAAACTGCAGCAGGTGCAGGTTGGGGAGTCCCAGGAAATGCCACACTGGCCGCCTTGGTGGGACAGATGGAGCTGGTGCCCTCAGAGATTCCCGAGAGTGTCATGCCGGAGATGACTTGGCAGAATGTTTGGAGCTGGAGTGCGTGCACGGGGGCCTCTCTTGGGAGACAGTTATAGCTGGTGCGGGTCAGGGGTGTGGAGCATACTGGGACAGGCTTGGCTGCCGTCTAGAGTACCTGTATTGTGTTACCGTCCATGCTATCATGTAGGCAAAAATGGCACTTTTAGGTGCCTCTGACCCTGGAGAGATTTCCAGCAATTTCCCACCCATTTGGCAGGTGCTCTAGGGTTAGTAAATAGATTTCCTTTATGTATAGCCTAGGTGCCCTTTAAACCACTGTTGTTGTTGTTGTTGTTGTTTTCTGTGCAAATGAGTCTGTGCAGGGTCCCCTCAGTGATGTCCCTTTCCACTGCAGGTTGAGAGGTTGGGGGTGGGGTTCCAGCCAATACCATATCTCCATATCTGTTACCTGTCTTTCTGTGATCCCTCTGTTGTTTGCTGTGCAGAAGCTGTTCAATTAGCTCTCAGTTCTTTTTCAGGAGAAATTGCTCTATATGTAGGTACAGATTCAGTGTGTCCACATGGGGAGGGGAGTTCAGGATCGGTCCACTGCCTTGGACCCCTACCACACTTATTATAGCATTTTAATTAAACATGCTAGGTAACATTCAATTTGTTATAATTGATTTACTGGCTTTCATAATTATAATAATTTAAATGTTACATATTATAATTAGTCTGGTATATGAAGAAACTTTTTCTCTGAGGGACAAATTTATTTTACCAAAAACAAGTTGTGTAAATATATCCTATGTGTTTAGCATATTAAAAATATATGAAACATCTAAAGAGCTCATTTTCTCAAGAGTTAGGAACGTAAAAGGCACTACTACAGAGTCCTGGGTATTTTACCAGGCTGCTAAGTTAATAACCTATGGTTTTAACTGATAGTTAAGTTTTTGGAAAGAACCCCAACTATCCAGTATTTTACTCTCTGGTGAATATTGGTACAAATAAATTTATTATACACTCTCTTTAAAGTGAACCATGCATTGTTTTTCTTTTATGTCGATGAACCTTATTGGGAAATTTACATATACTCTTGTCTTCTTTGAACTACCTTTCACTATAATTTTTTTTGTCTTATCAAGTGGCACCAAGTTCGTCCCTTGAATAAAAAAGATGTTGCTATGCTGCAAGTTCTCCCCTATTTATGCAAAGTAGCTGTTAGTGGTTATAGGGTTTGCACATTGTGTTCTCTCTTGTCTGAGGATTTTAATTAAACCATCCAATCTTTCACTGATGCATATTATATTGGACAGCCACCATGTATCCACACAACCTAGCTGCTAGAGATATGATGATAAATAAGGTAAAAATTGCCCTTTCTTCATGCAACAGATGCACTCTGCAGTCATAGAACAGAGTGAAGCTAACTGCCTCTGTCTGTTAGAGATTGGGAAGGATATGGGGATCCAATACTGAATCTTAGATTTGGATGCTATTCCTATTCAGCTAACCAACCAGAGATTCCAAATCAGATAATAGGCCTGGATTTTTATTTTGTTTTTACAATTTCTCTTTTTATTCTCATTAGTTTCCTGTTAAGATTCAAGGGCTTGAGGATTTGACTCCAATTTATATTTATTTAAATTGAAAGAATCATAAAAGTTATTACCAGATGGTCATGTTTCCTTAACACTATGTTGACTTCACTCTCAGTAGCACTAATATCATGAACTGGATGAGCTATTGTAAATTTCTCCAGTATTTAGAACTCAGATATTCCACAGCAGGTCACATATTTCACTGCTTGGTATTTGAGCCTCACAGCTTGGTGTTTCTGAAATTGCTCTGCTTGCATCCCTCAAACATCAAATTTAATGATAGGCACGAAGGAGCTTCAAATGCTTCATACATGCAGTGTCTTCCACTATCTGTTCCCCTCCATACAAACACTGCTTCTGATTACTGAGTGGCAAACATTTGATTTAAGTAGTATGGTTTTCTACTTATATAAGATTACTTGGCCTGTTCTTTTACCTTGGAATTTATTTTTCATTCAGCTATATGTGACCTTTGCAAACAATATATATTTTTATTAAGTTGTTTCTGACAATATTTCAATGTCATAATTAAAGGTGTTGAGCTTGTGTAAAGTAGTAATTTAAAGAGAAAAAATAGGAATGAAATACTGACAGCTGTGCTAATACAGGAGACCATCACTACACAGCATGACATAGTCTCCAGTTCAGCAACCAGAAGCTTGTTAAGATCATCAGAAATTGAAACTGAAATAATTTATTTCATTTGACATTTATAGATTGAAATTAAAATATAAATGAATTAGATACATTATAGATAATTAGTTTTCAAAACTCCATTTAACTTAGATGTCAAATTTGTAGTGAAAATTTCATATCAAATATTATTTTCTGACTTTACATGATGAACAGATGGTCCCCACTCAAAGAGAGAGAGAAAGGAAAAGAAAAAAAAAAAACACTCTAAGTTTTTAAAAGCATAGAGCCAATTTGAAATATCTTTTAGCCTTAAATTTAAATAAATGATGGGCCAACATCATTTAAACATGTCTGGCTCCCAAACCATGATGGCCTAAGAGTGCCACAGAGGCTTTCCTAATCTTGAATTGTCATCTGAGGTTTAGGATCTCAAACATATTTCAAGTATATAAAAACACTTGAATTAAAACTTTTGGCAATGATTCAAGATAATTATTAATAATTATCTATTAATCTTCAAAAATATTCACAGGAAGAGTCAGCAAATTTAAAATGCTCAGTTAATATTGTAATCATTTACAATTATATGAAATATATTTAAGTGAAAGTGTGGTATAATACTTCTATACCAAGATTTCTACAGATAAGCTTTATTAGTTATATCAATACAATGAAAGCAAATGAGATAACAATTAGTCATCTTCCTCCCTCTGGACTATTTTAAATCTCCATGAGCAGCAAACCAGGAATGTGTGCAGGTGCTTACTTTACCTTGGAATGCTTTTGTCTAATTATATATTTATAGAACACAGGCCCTCAATTTAATATTTAAAGCTTTAAAAAAATAGATGAATGACCACCATCATAAAACACTGATGTACTTATTTTGGTTTGAGCTTTTGGAAGTTTTAAAAAAAAAAAATTATATTTACAGTTTATTCTAATGAATTGATAGAACTGATAATCACTTTAATTACATTTCAATGTCTTCTTTTCAGTTTGTCAACTTAGATATAAAAAATATATACCTTCCTCCAAAATGACTTTGTTGGAAATGAGATAAAGTTTTTAGGGCAAAAGCAATAATAAATGGTGTTTGGGAAAATTTTTTCAAAAATAATTGAAATTTGTTGTGCCTCACTTAAAGTAATACACAAAGGATTGAATTTTCCGATAATGAATTTTCGTTAAATATAGTGGATATAATATTTGCATTTGTTTTTATTCCTTCCTGAACCCCATAAGAATAGCAATAAAGAAAATAAAACTGAAGTGATGTCAACATAAATTGTGATGTTGAAAATTAGATGAGAAATCCTAAATGATTTATGTTTTAGCTTTCTTCATTTGGTTAAATACCCTCAAAGGAGGAACCAACAAAAAACAAAGTAATTTATAATACAGTTTCTCAGAAAGATTCAGAAATTAGAGACATTAGTTATCTCTGAAGGCCAAGGTTTTGGTGGAGCTGAAAACAGAAGAATTTGACTGAAATCTAAAAAAAAATGTAGTGAGATTCCTTGATTCCATTCCTCTACCTGCACAGGCAGCAAATGACTCTCTCATACTTAGGCAGAAGACAGAGGTTTTGCTGTTTGGAAAGGTTGATACAGATGATCTTTAAAATCAACTCTGGGCAGATATGACCCTCACTCGTTGAGAGATGAAAGTGGATATTTGGATATTATAGAATGAAACTAGAAGCTACTAGATTAGCCCTACATTTTCCTTTCACCCATATCAAGATATTGGATCATTTTCACTGGGCTAATTTCCTGACTCAGAAAGAAATTCCTATGGATATTTGGAAGCTCCCAAAAGACACAGCCAGTTTCCCATTCAAACATCAATAAAAAGATCGAACAGTTCACCAGCTCCACCAGTTTATACAGAACGTCTTCTCAGTTTTAAATTGATTCACTATTAAATATGGGAAGATAACCAATAATCAGATAACCTTTGAAAGGAGGTTCTAAGATGAAAGAGAAAGAACAAGATATATAAAGAGATGAAAAATAGATCATATAAAACTGGAACATGCAAGAAATGGAAGAGAATATAAAAAGAGAACTAAAATCACCACAATGAATATACAAAGATAATGAAAATAAATTATATTTGTGAGTCAAAGATAGAATGTCCCTTAAAAAAAAAGTGAAATTCAAAAGTAAAGAAGACTCAATAGATGCAGAGAAGGCTTTCAACAAAATTCAACACCTATTATGAATAAAACCCTGCAGAAAGTAGGCAAAGATTGAACTTTCCTCAACATAATAAAGGTAATACATGACAAACCCACAGCCAACATCGTCCCCAATGGTAAAAAACTGAAACCATTTTCACTAAGATCAGGAAAAAGACAAGGTTGTGCACTCTCACCACTATTATTCAACATGGTTTTGGAAGTTTTAGCCACAGCAATCAGAGAAGAAAAAGAAATAAAAGGAATCCAAATCAGAAAAGAGAAAGTAAAGCTGTCACTGTTTGCAGATGACATGATACTATGCATAGAGAATCCTAAAGATGCTACCAGAAAACTACGAGAGCTAATCAATGAATCTGGTAAAGTAACAGGATACAAAATTAATGCACAGAAATCTCTTGCATTCCTATACACTAATGATAAAAAATCTGAAAGTGAAATCAAGAAAACACTCCCATTTACCACTGCAACAAAAAGAATAAAATACATAGGAATAAACCTACATAAGGAGACAAAAGACATGAATGCAGAAAATTATAAGACACTGATGAAAGAAATTAAAGATGAAACAAATAGATGGAGAGATATACCATGTTCTTGGATTGGAAGAATCAACATTGTGAAAATGTCTGTACTACCTAAAGCAATCTACAGATTCAATGCAATCCCTATCAAACTACCACTGGCATTTATCACAGAACTAGAACAAAAAATTTCACAATTTGTATAGAAACACAAAAGACCCTGAATAACCAAAGCACTCTTGAGAAAGAAGAATGGAACTGGAGGAATCAGGCTCCATGACTTCAGACTATACTACAGAGCTATGGTAATCAAGACAGTATGGTCTGGCACAAAACCAGAAATATAGTTAAATGGAACAGGATAGAAAGCCCAGATAAACCCACGCACATATGGTCACCTTATCTTTGATAAATGAGGCAAGAATATACAGTGGAGAAAAGACAGCCTCTTCAATAAGTGGTTCTGGGAAAACTGGACAGGTAAATATAAAAGATTGAAATTAGAACACTCCCTCACACCATACACAAAAATAAACTCAAAATGGATTAAAGACCTAAATATAAGGCCAGACACTATAAAACTCTTAGAGGAAAACATAGGCAGAACACTCTATGATATAAATCACGGCAAGATCTTTTTTGACCCACCTCCTAAAGAAATGGAAATAAAAACAGAAATACACAAATGGGACCTAATGAAACTCAAAAGCTTTTGCACAGCAAAGGAAACCATAGACAAGATGAAAAGACAACCCTCAGAATGTGAGAAAATAGTTGCAAATGAAGCAACTGACAAAGGATTAATCTCCAAAATTTACAAGCAGCTCAATATCAAGGAAACCAAACAACCCAATCCAAAAATGGGCAGAAGACCTAAATAGACACATCTCCAAAAAAGATATACAGACTACCAACAAACACATGAAAGAATGCACAACATCATTAATCATTAGAGAAATGCAAATCAAAAGTGCAATGATATAACATCTCACACCAGTCAGAATGGCCATTATCAAAAAATCTACAAACAATGAATGCTGGATAGGGTGTGGAAAAAATGGAACCCTCTTGCATTGTTGGTGGGAATGTAAATTAATACAGCCACTATGGAGAACAGTATGGAGGTTCCTTAAAAATCTAAAAATAGAACTACCATATGACCCAGCAATCCCACTACTGGGCATATACCCTGAGAAAACCATAATTCAAAGAGTCATGTATCAAAATGTTCATTGCAGCTCTATTTACAATATCCAGGACATGTAAGCAACCTAAGTGTCCATCAACAGTTGAATGTATAAAGAAGATGTGGCATATATATACAATGGACTATTACTGAGTCATAAAAAGAAACGAAATTGAGTTATTTGTAGTGAGGTTGATGAACCTAGAGTCTGTCATACAGAGTGAAGTAAGTCAGAAAGAGAAAAACAAATACCATATGCTAACACATATATATGGAATCTAAAAAAAAAAAGGTCATGAAGAACCTATGAGCAAGATGGGAATAAAGACACAGACCTACTAGAGAATGCTCTTGAGGATATGGGGAGGGGGAAGAGTAAGCTGGGACAAAGTGAGAGAGTGGCATGGACATATATATACTACCAAACGTAAAATAGATAGCCAGTGGGAAGAAGCCGCATAGCACAGGGAGGTCAGGTCAGTGCTTTGTGACTGCCTGGAGAGGTGGGATAGGGAGAATGGGAGGGAGGGAGATGCAAGAGGGAAGAGATATGGGGACATATGTGTATGTATAACTGATTCACTTTGTTTTAAAGCAGAAACTAACATACCATTGTAAAGCAATTATATTACAATAAAGATGTTTAAAAAATTTTAAAAATAAAAGACAAATCCCCAATTATAGTTAAAAAAAAAGGAACGAAGAGATTCTTGGATATTAAGAATATTACTACTCCAACAAAAATTTAAAATAAATGTTACACAATAAAATTTAGGACATATAGGAGAAAGTAGGTAGTGATGCAGTGTTTTAAAACAATAGAGAATGGTAAGTAAAATTTAAAAAGTATATCAGGACACTTCATAGGGGACTTATATGTGTACCAAAAATAGAGAATAAAGTAAAAATAGGGATGAAATGTGCAAGAAAAAACTTTTAAGAAACGAAATATATGACTTTTATAGAAAGAAAGTGTTCAATGAAAGCTGAACATAGTTTATGAACAAAGAAATAAGACCAAGGCATGTCACTGTGATATTACAGAAAACTTGGAAATAAGTGACAATGTTAAAAATTCCAGTGGGTAAAAAATATGATCACGTACATCAAAAATCAGAATAACACTGTGTATAAATAGCAAAAAAAAAAGCACAAAAGCAGTGTTGTCCAAATAATGAGAGTAAATAGTTTCCATCCTGGAATTCTATACCCAGATAAGCCATCAATAGCTTTTTATATGCTTCTGCCTATACCATTATACATTGTTTCCTGCTTGAAACATAAAATTCAAGGATCTTTGAAAATGTTTATTGATTATATATTACTTTGAATTTACCAAAAAATGCATCATGTGCTACTATTTTTTTTTCCTGTTAATCTCTTAAGCATTCCTTAACACCAATCTTTGCCTCACCTCCTTATGGCAGTGATCTCTAATATAATGATGGATGGTTCTCACATAGTTTATTGTTCACATTTCTATTACTATGTTTTCACATTACTTTGTAATTTTTAAAAAATATCAGTCTCTTCTGACTGACATAATTACCTTAAAGTAAGAAATATGTGTTTGTTTAATCATCACCAGAACCTAAGACAATGCCTATTGCATAGATTACAGTCAAACAAGTATTGAAGGGAAGTGTACAAAGGCTTGAAGTTTTAAATGCATTAATAGAGAAAAAGAGAGCTTTCTATGGATGGAGGAAAGTTTCTTCATAGACTTATTTAATTATTTTAGAATCCAGGTAAAAATCTAGCTTGTTGATTCTATTGGTATCATTTTAAAGAAAAAAGAGTAATGACAAACAATTACCTGCAGGAAATGGAGCTCCATGTTCCTACTGAAATCAATGAGTTGAGTCCCAAATTTTAGAATAAATAGTATTTTTCATTCACTTAAAAGTATAATGATAAATTATCTTGGAAAGGAATTAAAACCTGGGCTAACATTTGTTTTCAGCTTTACATACTCCAGAGCTGGTAGGGGATTGGAGAAAACAAACGGCAGCACATAAAGATTTCAACACAGCAAAATTTTAACGTATCTATGACATTCGTAGAAGTCATAAGTGCTGCTTTGAGAAAAGAACATTTTGCTAAGCTATTAGCAGCATTATAAAAGCATCAGCCAGCACACAATTTGATAACCAGGAGAAGGACAATCCTGCTATTGAACTGAGAAAATGTGGAGGGCTTCTGGAAACACACACACACAAACACACTCACAAGTGCATCCATATTATCCAGACATTCATGTTATTATTTCAATGATAGCAGTTTGGAATTTTAAGAGAGATTTACCAGTATACTAGGTACCAGAATATATTATACTACATTTTGCCAAAAGACTTAATAACTTATTTGTTTAAACATTGCCTAAGCTTTAATATTTCAAGTTGTGAAAAACAGAGGAGCAATCTGTAATAAAATGAAGGATTTTCTCTTCATTCTCTCTCTTACAGTATTAACTCTATTGGAATAATTAAGTTGATGGCTCCTTTTTATAAAAAAGTGATAATAGCAAAACAATAGAACAATAATTATCAAAATGTTAATAAATTAAATATATATATATAGTTTGTATAATTTATCAACAAATATTTAGTCCCTAGTTTGTGAAACAAAAATATATAAGGCATTTGATTTTGAATCTTGATTTTTACAAGTTACCAAAAGTTGGAGTTTGTGGATATCTAAAATATTGTGTAGAAATGGAAATGGGGTTGTAGTGGGAGGGTGGTAACAGCCAGTTTCAAATAAATTAATCAGACTTTGGAAATAATATTTTGCTACAAACTATTCTGATGGTGATATTTCTGTTAAGAGGCACTGTAAAAAGAGCTAGTGAAGAGCTGCTGTCTGACTGCCAAGTCAAGAAAGAAAAGATTCATCTAAATTAACAGCTTAATAAAGACTTGCTTGAGTATGCATAAGTTTTAGTCTACAGGACAAGAGAGAACTATATATAGCAATCCCATATTGATCTAACTGTAACTAAATCTGCAGCCTCTGCTCATCTTGCTAGTTGGCTGTTCCATTTTTGTGATGTTTAGAGCTACTCTTAATCTTTCATGAGATAATGTAACAATCACACCCAAATTTAGGTGATGGATAGATAACCTGGGGAAAAATGTGAAGGATGGGATGTTGATTATCTCCACTGTTTCTCCATCAGCTGCTGAATGCTGATGTTGATGTTTATTTCTCATTGGTTAGGCAGTCAGTCCTGGACAAGCTCAGTAATGCTTTTCATAGCAGAGCCAGCTAAACTAAGAAGAAACGATTCTAGTATTAAAAGACAAATACAGTGAAGCAAAGACAAGAGGCGGCTGGAGAAATACAGAACCCAAACAACAGTGATCCACTCCATGTAGCTCAGTAAGGAGCAGATCATCTCCAGCACAATACATATGAGGTAACATATTTCTATTTTGTATAAAGTATTTTAAGTTTGATCATTCTCACTTCCAATTGCTATTGAATCCAGGTCTATCTATGATAATATTCATATGTTTTAATGTGGGAGAATGATCAGAGAAAAGTAATTTCTATTACTGCAAATGAACTTTATTGCTGATTGATAGTTGAGGAGCAATATTTTGTTTTTTTATAATCTTAGTATCAAATTCAGAATCAAACAATATTTTTTAAAAATTTAAATTTTGGTAACATGATAAAAAATCCTGGAAAAAGGACTTTTACTTATAGCTATGAAGGAATGGTCATCTTAGAACAATTTTAAAAGCCATAAAATTTAAGAAAATTCATACAGTAGATGTTAAAACATCAGGTGTTAGAACCTAAGATTCTAGATAGTGGAGAATTGTAACAATGTGAGGAGACTGCAGCTGCATTTTCCCTGAGTACATTTGACAATTACGGGCACAGAGCAAGAGGGTAGGTATTTAGGCTTTAGTCTGGCTGGCAAGGGACTACTTCTGAGAGACAGAAAAACCAGTTCTGAAAAGTGGAACTTTGTTGTTGGCAGTCTTAGCTTGCCACAGAGACAAAGATTATGAGATCCCTACTTGCCAGGAGGATGGTAAATGTCAACAAACCAAGATTTCACCTTTAAATCACTGGAGAGCTATAATTTAGGTAAACAAAGATCTGGTAAAACTGCAAACCACTCTCAATTCATTCAGTTCAGTCTCTAATTGAATTATAGCTATTAACCCCCATTTTAGCTGTCTAGCAGAGGAAATGGTGAACCTCTCTAGAGAAGGATATCAAGACCAGCCTCTACAATTTGTTAGATACTCAGAGTTCAAACAAAAATTACTAAATATGTCCAGAAATAGGAAAATATCATTCAAAATCAAGCTTAAAAAATTAAACAACAGACACATGGGGTAGACAAAAGAGAAAATAAGGTTGGAGAGATTCATCACCAAAGTACATTTTATGAAGTAATACTAGAGATAAAGAGGAACTTAACAGATTGATAAAATAATCAAACCAACAGGAAGAAATCTCAATCCCAAAAGGGCACATAGCTGTTAGCACTGCCTCAAAATACCCAAAGCAAAATTAGACCCAGCCAATGATAATAGTCAAATCAACAATTGCAATGGAAACTTAAATGCACCTCTTTCAGTAACTGAAAAAAGAAGCAGAAAAAAATTAACAACGGTATAGAAGTTCTGAAAAACATGGTTAACAATTCTCACCCCCTTTTATATATAGAACACAGAAGCCACAGACTATGCATTCTTCGAAATAAATTGCACAAATTTAATTGCCTCAACAAATTTCCAAGAATTAGAATGATCTAGACAACTTCCTGTAGCCAAAATGATGAAATTTGGTTCAAAATGTAATGACTCTTATAAAAATTAAAATAAATAACTTAGAAAATTGCAAGACTTTAGAAATTAAGAAATAAAAGCAATCAAATTTAGAAAAATTTTTAACCGAATAATAATGAAAACATTAGATGTCAAAACATCAAAGATTAGAGTTAAAATTGTGCTTAGAGAGACAAACTTGGTAATAGGAATATTAGAAAACTATAAATTAGAAAAATAGATAATGAATTAATGATATAAGTAAATATCTCATGAAGCTAGAAACATTAATTAAAAGTTAATGCAGCAAAAGGAAGCAATAAAAAAGCAAAAAATATTTAACTAAAAATGACGTGTAATAAGAATCTACAAAGCTACATTTTTTTAAAATAATAATTTATATTAAAATAATCCAATTTATTTTCTTTGTTCCCGCTGTCCTATGTATTTTTACTGCTTCTTACAGGTTTTATTCTACTGCCCCCCTTTCAACTTTTCAGTCTCTCTATATTCATTTAAAGACCACCTATAATATATTCTTTCTTATAAAATAACAAATATCATCTCTATTTTCCTGAATGGACCATGATTGGTACAGAAGAAAGAAAAAATATTAATATTATTATGTGTTTAGAAAGGGCACCAGACACAAGGTCAATATCCAAAAATTGATTACACTTCAGTAAATTAGCAAACTAAAAAGGAACATTTATATCATCTACAATATCATCAAAAACACCAAATAACTGTGAATATAGTATAACAAAATATGAGCTATTTTTCTACACTGAAAACCACAAAAAATTTTTGAGAAAATTCAATAGGGCTAAATAAAAGGAGACCTACAGGTACCATGTTCAAGGATGAGACGACTCAATATTATTAACATCAATCCCTTCCAAATTTATTCACAGAATCAATGAGACATCAATCAAAACTCCAGATGAACATTCTTGTATAAATTGAACAGCTGATTTAAAAACTAATTCCAAAATAACAAGGGGCTAAGATATTTAAGACAATATATAATAAGAAGAACAAATTTAGTTGACTTATTCTATCAGAAATCAAGATCTTTATTCCAAAACAAATCAAGTTATAGCAATTAATAAAATGAAATGATGCACTAACAAAACATTATTAGAATGACCAATGCATATGATTCTCTAATTTATGACAAAGGCATTACTATAGCACAATAAAGAAAAAATTTTTTTTGATAAATGATTCTGGGTCCACTGTATATCAATATGGGAGAAAATTAATCTCCTTTGCCCCATCACAAATATACAAACATTAATTCCAGGAGGGTTAATTGTTGGAGATAATGAACTTGAGAGAAGAAAAAGAGGTAAAGAAATAATAATATTAATGTAAGACTTTGTACTAATTTAAAGACACTATTAAATAAGGGCAATCAATCCAGAGATGAGCAGAAGATATTGGCAACACATGTATTCAAAAGAGTGCTCCTAACTAGAATATATAAAGAGCTTGTAGAAGTCAGTAAGAAAAAGGCAAGCAATTTAATAGAAAAATAAACAAACAAATGACAGTCCAAAAATATGAGTCTGAATTTCAAGTCAACTTGTGAATATTTATTTGCCTTCATTACTCTTCAAGGAAGTGCAGTCAATCGCAAGCAGTTACCACCAGACACATACCAGAATAGCACATAATAGAGTGACAAAGAAAAGCAAATTTTGGCAAAGCATGCTTGTAAATTTTTGTAATTGTAACACTTAGCTGGTAAGAAATATAAATCGGGAAACCTGTCTGGTGGTACTATTAACTATTAAATCTAAATATTAATATATTCTATGACCCAACAACTCCACCCTTAAGTGAATTATAATCAAATATTGATATAAGCAAAGGAAATGTATACTACTGTTTATCAAAAGACACATACATGGATTTTCATAGCAGCATTATACAAAATAACTAAAACCTAGCAACAACCCAACTGTCCACCAACAGAGAGATGAATAATAAATTGTGGTGTATTTAAACAATGGAATACACTATATCACTGAGAAGTAACTATCTGGAATTACATGCAATAATATGGATAAATATTACAACTATAATATTGAATTCATAAATCCATTCTAATATATGATTCTATTTCTCCACAATTCAAAAACAGACAAAAGTAATATATAAGGCTAGAAGTATATTTATGTCTCTTGGGTGACTAGTAATAGGGAGGGGGCACAAGAGGGTATTTTGAATTGCTGGAAATTCTCTGTTTCTTTATCTATGAGCTGGTTATATTTGCTGGACAGACTATGCACAATTATATATTTTGTACTTTTTCTGTACATACTTCAATGTATTTTCAATGCTATACTTCAATGAAAAATACATATTTAAAAAGTAGTAATTTTGCTTTAGATTATGATGGATCAGACTAATCCTCCCAACAAATATAACTAGAAGAACAGAATGAAATTTACTTGAGAGGTTCCATGTGTGTCAGGCAGAAATTAAAATGTCACCAACTCAAATTAATAAGAAAGCTTGAGAGAGAGAGTTTGAGCTCTATGCTGATTTTCCCTTCAAGGCATTTGCCAATTTTTAACATTCACAGGACTCGCATGAAAATAGTCCAAATGGGAAGTACAGAAAACTGCCTAAGAGAATATGAGAAACAGTTAAAAAAGAAGTCTAACATACCTGAAGTCTTGACAGAGAGAAAGAAAAAGTAATACTTGACTAGATTTTTGGCACAAGTTTTCCAAAACTGACTTAAATAACATGCCACAGATTCAAGAAAGTATATGAATACCAGGCAGGGTAAAATAAAACAGAAGCAAGCAAAACACACACAAAAAACATTTAGGCAAACCATGTGAAATTCTTGAGAAAAGACTAAACAAATATAAATAGCAAACAAAACAGAACAAGCAAAAACAAATAGAAAAAATTTTAAAGCAGCCAAAGAAAAAATGTACAGTGGTTTCAAAAGGTTATCTATAATACTAATAGATGAATTCACACACACACACACACACACACACACACACACACACACAAATAAATGAAAGACAGAAAAACAATGTGAGATATTTGGTATATCTAAATTTTAAAGTTGAAACAATAAAGCAACGAGAAGATAACAAAGGAGGAAATTACAAAGACCTTTAGATAGACAAATAATTCTTAAGACACAGAATACAAAACCATAAAGGAAAGATGGATAATTTAACCAATTAAAAAATGAACAACCATTCATCAAAAGATATTATTTAGAAGACATTAGCACACATATATCCAACAAAAAACTCATATTCACAATATGTATAAAGCATTATATTCGTTTCCTAGAGCTACTGAAACAAATTACCACAAACTGGGTGGTTTAAAAGAACAAAAATGCATTGACTTACAGTTCTGGGGGGCAAAACTCCAAAATCAAGATCTCTTTAGGGCCCCACTCTCACTTTAGGGCTCTAAGGGAGAATCATTCCTTTCCTTTTCCAGCTTCTGGTGGTTTTGGGCCACATGACTCATATTGCTGCTTCTGTCTTCACATAGTCATCTCTCTGTCTTCTCTTCTGTCTTAAATCTCCCTTTACTTTTATTTTACAAGGACACTTGTTACTGGATTTAGGACCCACCTGGGTAATCCAGAATTATCTCCTTATCTCAAAGTCCTTCCCTTAATCACATCTGCACAGATCCTTTTATTCTAAACGAGGTAACATTAACACATTCCACAGATTTGATGTGGATACCTTTTAGGTGGCTATATGTGGCCTACCACAAACATCTACAAATTAACACAAAGAAAGAAACAGTAAAAGCTTACAAAATCTTGAACACATATCTCCAAATAACCAATTCTCTTTGCTTGGGTTTCCCCATAAAAAACAATGGCTGTGCAAGTAGTTTACTTTAGGACAGAATTCAAGAGAATATGATTAGGATCCTGGAAAGTGTAAAAGATGAAAGGAAAGGGACATGTTATTGAGTCTGTTATTGCTATGGCCAATTTGGGAACAATTGTTAGGAGTCCTGAGAAGTCAGGTAGATTGGCACCATGCGTCTGCCCAAGTAAGAGGAAAGAAATATTTATCCACTAACTCATGTTCCCCTATGGCCGATGCTTGGCCCATGTGGTATTAAATCCCTTGCACATGTGTCAGAATGGCTGATAAGATTCTAGCAGACATCTCCCCACTACCCCAGGTCCATGACAGGAAACAAAAATACAGGACACAGGGCTTCCCTGGTGGCGCAGTGGTTGAGAGTCCGCCTGCCGACGCAGGGGACACGGGTTCGTGCCCCGGTCCGGGAAGATCCCACATGCCGCGGAGCGGCTAGGCCCGTAAGCCATGGCCGCTGAGCCTGCATGTCCGGAGTCTGTGCGCCGCAACGGGAGAGGCCACAACAGTGAAAGGCCCGCGTACCGCAAAAAAAAAAAAAAAAAAAAAAAAAAAAAAAAAAAAATACAGGACACAGCTGAAGCAGTATGCTACCAGATTAATCCAGCAAGCATCTGTTTTCCATGACAGTGACTGAAATAAAAAGATGAGCTTAGGTTATGAGGTAGGACAAAAAGGGTCCAACATACAAGTAAATTATACAAGTCTGTACAACATCGTTTTAGTCAGGAAAATTTAAATTACATCTTTATTAAGATTCAGAACCTCTGAAATTCTGTTTCCAGGTATGAATATAAATGGGCACAGCTATTTTCCAAAATGCTTTGACTATGTCTATTAAAGCTGAATTATGTATACACTATGACACTGCAGGTTCATTCCTATTATATATCTAATGTGAATGCAAGCATATATGTACAAAAATATATGCACATACATTTTCATAATGGCATCATTAGTAACTGAAAAGCACTCAAATGTACAAAGTTGTATCAATATGAGAATGCATAAGTAAATTATAGCTTATTCATATAGTGATGAATAAGAACGAACAACAAAAAAAACAAAACAACTTAACTTACAAAAAAAAAAAGAACAAAGTACAAGTATATACAATAATATGTTGAGCAAAAGAAACCAGATAAAAGAGAGCATATATCACATGAATCTATTGAATAAAGGTAAAAAATAAGCAAAACTAATCTGCAATGATAGAAGTCAACACAGTTATCCTTGCAAGGTTAGTTACTGGGATAGAACACAAGTGGAGCTTTTTTTCGTAGAGGAATATTTTTTGTCTCATTCTATATCATGGTAGCACAAGAATGTTTGTGTTGTGAAACTATATTGAGCTATATATGTGTCTGTACACTTCTAAAAATGCATGTTTTACTTCAATAAAATGTATTCCTTAAAATTTTTAAATTTTTTCATATTATGGAAAATCAGACTATATAGAAAGCAGAAGAAAATAAGATAAATATTTCACCATTCAAATATTTATTTCCCTCTGATATTTTATCTAGGCATATACGGGCAGCCCTTATTCAGATACGCATTAGCCCACAAGTGACTAACAGTCTTCCTTACCCACTCAGTGGAGGTCCGCAATTAGGCAGTGATGACTGCCAGCCCGTGGCATGTGACATGAAGAGGAGACAAGTTCCCAGCAGTGTTCATGGAGACAGCCTGGGGAGTCAAAATGGCTCAACTGGGGTTTTATTTCCTCCATACAGTGTGTCAGAAATAGTTGTAGTCAGTTACTGACTTACTTTTAAGCTGTGTCTGGGCATTGGGCATCCTGTCTCTATTATGCCTTAATATTTGCTCATTTTAAATATTTATTTTATTGTTATTATTTGTTTGTGTTTTTACTATAATTTGGGCTCTCTGTGGCCTACCTTATCATCATTATCCAGTTAATCTTTTATATTTAAAAATTGTATTAATTCTAGACATTCCACCACACAACATACTTCCCAAGTGTATATGTATGTGTACAGTTTGGCTTTTGGTTTCTAAGGGTCCCCCTTGAAAAGAAGGTAAGAAATCTGAATCAAAAATCCTTAGCAAGCCACATCTTTTCAACATAACCATTTCCTCTACTGTCTGAGTATAGAGGCACTGACTATACACCATCGAAATCATATTTCATTATTGATAATTACTGGAACTTTTATCACAGATACAAAGCATCAGTCTTGGTAAACTGAGGCTGCATATGAGCAACAAGAACTCTATTTATATAAACCACTAATTCTCAAACTCTAATGTGTGTCAGGATCATCTGGAAGGCTTGCAAAAACACAGATTACTAGGCCCCACATTCAGAGTTACTGATTTTGTAGGTCTGAGATGAGGCTTGAGAATTTATATTCCTAACAAGTTTCCAGGGGATGCTAGTGCTGCTGGTCAGAGGTCCATGCTAGAGACTGCAGGCTCAAGGGAATCTAAACTTTAGCACTCTGACCTGTCTCCCATCCCTGTTTCAGCTTTATTTCCTCTATAGATAGCTGCTGTTTTTGACTGTTCAATCAAGTTTACAGCCTCCCTCCCACTTTTTTTCAGGTAATAGCAATTTTTACCACCTTTACATTTACTGGGTGGGTCTGATGAGTAGTAGTGATTAGAGTGAAACTCTGCCCTCATCACAGGTTTAAGCATATTAACCCAAATGAAAGAATAATCCCAGCCAAAAGGCAGGATAGTGTAGGGATGTGACTCAAGTAAGGTCAATCAGTATAGATGCATAGATAGATAGATAGATAGTTAGATAGATAGATACATAGATAGTTAGATATAAACATAGGTAAGATGTCAGTCTTCTATCCAATATTCTCCAGTAGTTCCCTCTTTTACAAAGAATATAAAACTATGTAAACTCAGAATATAAAACTAAAATGCCTTGAATGGCCTTCAAGTTCCTAAACAAGCTATAATCTACAACCTTCTATCCCTATAGATGTCATTTCTTAACCCTCTCTTTTATTTTCATTCCGGTCCCAATTGCCTCTTCCAGTATCCACATTTTCCACCACCCAGAAATCTCTTCAATGTGGCTGTCTTCTCTTGATTCTGAACAGGCACCAACTGGTCTGGCCTACCTTATTTATTGTAACTAAACTTTCCATTTTTCCTGGCCTGTGCCTCCTTCCTTTCTGCTTCTTCTACATAATACTCATCACCTTCTATTTTATACATACTGTTAAATGTACAACTTGTTTTATGCATATTTTGCCTCTTGCTACTTCAACTAAGCATAACTTTGTGAAAGCAATGACTTTCATTTATTTTATTCACTGTTATGCCTTCAGTACCTATAAAAGATGTGGGCTCCTAATAGTATTCAGTATATATTGGGTGGGTCAAAAGGTTAGTTCAGTTTTTTTTCCATAAGATGGCTCTAGTAGCACTTAGTTGTCTTTAACTTCATTCGAAACAATTTTGTTAGATTGTATGTGACAGCTGTCACATCAGTGTGCATTTAAAAAAAGACATCAAAACTGGTGAATTTTTGTGTAGCCATTTAATATTGAAGATGGAAGGGAAAAAGCAACATTTTCAGCATATTATGCTTTATTATTTCGAGAAAGGTAAAACTGCAACTGAAATGCAGAAAAATATTTGTGCAGTGTGTGGAGAAGGTGCTGTGACAGATCAAACGTTTCAAAAGTGGTTTGCAAAGTGTCGCGCTGGAGATTTCTCGCTGGACGGTGCTCCATGGTCAGGTAGAACAGTTGAAGTTGATAGTGATCAAATGGAAACAATAACTGAGAACAATCAATGTTATACCAAGTGGAAGATAGCTGACATACTCAAAATACCCAAGTCAAGCGCTGAAAATCATTTGCACCAGCTTGGTTATGTTGAATTGCTTTGATGTTTGGGTTCCACGTAAGTTTAGGAAAAAAAAAAACCTTCTTGACCATATTTCTGCATGTGATTCTCTACTGAAATGTAATGAAAACGTTCTGTTTTTAAAACAAATTGTGATAGGTGATGAAAAGTGGACACTGTACAACAATGTGGAATGGAAGAGATCATGGGGCAAGTGAAATGAACCACCACCAATCACACCAAAGGCCAGTCTTCATCCAAAGAAGGTGAGTTTGTGTATATGGTGGGATTCGAAGGGAGTCCTCTATTATGAGCTCCTTCCGGAAAACCAAACGATTAATTCCAACAAGTACTGCTCCCAATTAGACTAACTGAAAACGGCACTCGGTGAAAAGCGTCCAGAATTAGTCAACAGAAAACGCATAATCTTCCATCAGGATAATGCAAGACCACATGTTTCTTTGATGACCAGGCAAAAACTGTCAACAGCTTGGCCGGAAGTTCTGATTCATCCACCGTATTCACCAGACATTGCACCTTCGGATTTCCATTTATTTCGATCTTTACAAAATCTCTTAATGGAAAAAATTTCAATTCCCTGGAAGACTGTAAAAGGCACCTGGAACAGTTCTCTGCTCAAAAAGATAAAAAGTTTTGGGAAGATGTAATTATGAAGTTGCCTGAAAAATGGCAGAAGGTAGTGGAACAAAAGGGTGAATACGTTGTTCAGTAAAGGTCTTGGTAAAAATGAAAAATGTGTCTTTTATTTTTTACTTAAAAAACCGAAGGCAGTTTTTGCCCCACCCAATATTTGTTGAATTACTTTTAACAGGTGTATACATATAAATCATTAAAAATGGATCATACTATAGCTTACTTTAATAAAGTATAACAAAGTTTTACTTTAGTTAAATTTTGCTGAAGAAAATCAATCTGAAGTAAAAATGAGAAAGTTGCTAGCCTTTCAATAAATGCTTCTTTCCTATAGATGCTTATTCTAAAATCATTCCTTTAAAGTTTTCTCTTATAAAGTTGAAGTCACTACAAATTATATAGTCCAATAATAAAGATAACAAACACAGGGATTTTACACATTTCTATACCTCCACTTCTCCAGCATACTTCTCCAGGTTTTATTACTTGTTACTTTTATATTTTCAAGATTAATATTTATATTCGTATATTTAACCATGACTTTTATTTTTATATTAAATTGGATTCACCACCAGTTGTTTTACTAAAAGACCTCTATCATTGGCTGAAATTCAATATAAGTAGCTTCCCCACCCCCACCCCACCCCAGGGATAGCACATGCTTGCATTCTTGAAAATATATATTATTACCTAATTTTTCTTTCAATAACTGTCTCTGGCTTATTCATATGACTTCTCTTTTTCAGCCACTTCCCAACCAGTAGTTTTAAACTAGATTTATAAAGAGATAACCCACGTCTTTTCTGTGGCTTTTCTAAAACCCTTTATCACATCACTCCAAAAAAAGCCGCACTGACTATTGTTTTCATGATTCTGGCACTTACTTTGGGCACATTCTGTAATCTGCTGATTGGCTTTCAGAATGCCCCTGGATTGGCTTCCTGCTGTTCCCTTATCTTGGTGATTGATGGTTTGAATCTGTCACACATCATATTCGTTGAAGATACTTTGTAAACAAGTTGACATTTCTTATTTTTTCTGGTATTTAGAGAAACAATTTTCATTAGTGAGTATTCCTAAAATAAAGAATTTCTTGACTTAACTGAAAATTTTCATTTCTCATGGACCTCTCCTTGTTATGCTAATTTTAATTTTCTTCTATTGGCTACCATCTTCACCAGAGTAAGAAGATCCTCAAAGATCTGATCCATTGATGTTGCCCTTCTCTTTTATCAATAGTGATGTTGATTCCTTTTTTTTTTTCACCTTAGTGTTTCTTTAAACTTTCCAGTGGGCTTATTAATAGATAATAGACATAATATGACTAAAATATTTAGCATGAGAGAAAAATATTTAAAGAGGATACTGGAGAGACATTTTGGTAATTGGCTCTAATGCGGTTATTATCTGTTCTTGACTATCTTTTATTAGTATATACCATATCTATTATACATGGGTCTCAAACACACCTTATTTAGTTTATTCACCTCCCTCTCCCTATGATGATGTTGGCCCTCAGAGAAACCCCCAGACACTCTGATTCTTGTGTTTCAACATTGAGTTTAATATTTGTTTTAGGTAGATAAATTTTAAGTTAAAAGTATACATACAGATTTCTGTTTTGTGAAGAGTTTTTACCCTCAGTGTACACTAAATTTTATTTTGTTTTCCTGGAAACTGATGATGCTATGGTTATATTTATGTCATGATTGATTAAGGTAAAGTCTCTGAACAAATCAGGATGTAAAATTCTCTTCCTACCACATTTGTAATTCCTCATGATGAGTGACTGAGGTGAGCAAATGGAATGGTGTAAGTAAAGTCAATATATTCATAAGGAAGAATTTTCCTTCAGATGAGGTTGGAAATGGAGTATTACCTAATGCTTGGAGGCTCTAGATGATCAAGGTAGTAATAATAATTCTTCTAGGCAAAATATTTCTCTCCTTTA
The DNA here is from genome assembly GCF_008692025.1 of Phocoena sinus. Taxonomy (NCBI): domain Eukaryota; kingdom Metazoa; phylum Chordata; class Mammalia; order Artiodactyla; family Phocoenidae; genus Phocoena; species Phocoena sinus. Next base: position 93,826,387 of record NC_045763.1, read on the forward strand.
ACGTTACTCTGAGTCTCCAAGGAAACATTACTCTGAAGGATATTCTATATTCTCACTATTTTTTTGGCTGTAGTTTCCTCTCATCAGTCTTAGCTTTGTTTTTGTTTGTTTGTTTATTATACCTTGAATCAGAAAAAAAATAATCAGTGTTGGCCTGATGTTAGCTGGCCCATGGGATGAGTGGATTTCCTTTGCTTTCATTATTTTTCACTTTAGTAATTCTGGAAATCTTCCTCTAAAATTTATAATGCTCTGCCAATTGCTATAAATTTATATTAATATATCAATGATACAGTAGCCTGAAAATTGGGGGATGAAGACTGGGATGGAGTCAGTTCTGTAGTGGACTCCTTAATTAATCCCCAAGGCTTCCTATTTCCAGCATTTCAACTGTGGCTGATTTCTAGTAGTAAAATGGCATACGAGTGGGGTATTTTCCTCCAAGTGACCCAAATACCCTCATTAGCAGACCTTGTTTTCTATATTATGGGTATTACTTGACTTATGGCATTTTCTTCTTTTCCTGTCTATTAACATTACTGATTCTCAGAGGGGGTAATTACAAATCTAGTCCTCATGTCTTCCATCAAACTCATCCTATCTACATTCCCTAGTTTTTAATCGTATTGGAAGGTTCTGTCATTTTGTTTATAATCCCTTTATTCATTTTCTAGGATATAGAGTGCAAGAGAGGATGAGTAGGTAGAGAGGGAGCTGAGGTCAATTAAACCTCTGTACTTACTTTAAAATATTACATGGATATCTATAAGAAAGAAAATCTTTATCAATTTGCTTCTTCAGAAAACCACAAATACATCCAATAACTGGCTTACTCAGGTTTTTATGTGCTACTCAAAATATTTAGGAAACCTAGAAATAATGAAATTAATTTAAATTTCCCCACATGTATCCAATATCAATTTTTGACTTAATCAAAATTTCAGGTTAGTTTTCTTATGACTCTAATCTAGACTCTAGATGTTATCCAGACAAATTAATTTGTGTATTTTTTTTCCAGAAAATAATCAGCCTAGTTAGGGCTCTCAAAGTTAAAATGATTATAGCATGGAATGCAACCTGAAGGTAAGCATCCTCAGTGATCACTTCCCTCTGGACTGGAGGAGAATTAAAGGATTATTTTGGATGAGATATAAGTGATTTAAGATAAATATTAATTTCCTTCTCTCCAATCTGTTCTGTCTTAAACTATCCTAGATACCTCACATATAGTAATGTTTTATGACATAATCATAAAATCATAAAAAAATCATAAAAAAACATTTAATAATATAATCATTACAAAGAGATGATTTTGTGAACAGAAAAGCAACTTATTTAATGTGGTCTTGTAAACTGAAGTTAGCTGCCCTTTTAAGATAAAGAAACCTTACATTATAAAACACAATGGAATATGACTCATAAAAATGGTATATGTTGTGAACAAAGAAATAAAAGTAAATACTACAGTTAAACATCCATAAATGAGAGAAGGCCACAGCTGCATAAAAACAGACCCTTTTTTAGCCAAACATTGTGTTATAATTAAATTGCTTGCTGAGACAAACAAAAATCAAGTCTCTCTCAGAATCAGATTCTGACTGTCATGCACTTTAAGTGAAGTGAAGCAAAATGCCTCTCCATGTGTTCAGAGAGTGTTATGGCTTTCACTGGGTTTTGGAAAGCTTTTCTACAGGGCTTTTCATAATTGTATTTTCCCCAGGTTAAAAGAAATCTCTAATCACAGTGCCTTTTTTATTCCCCAGGTACTTCCCTACCTGTGTTACATGAAAGACCACTGTGACTCACAGGAGGAGCTCTTTTTGCAAGTTTCAAACTAATTTATACAAACTTCATTGAAGCTTCAGAGGATTGAATTTGTAAAGTAATGCAACTGCCTTTTAAGAACTTTTCCAATTAATGTTTGCTCCATTAGCCTTTCTAACTGGCACAGTAAATTTCGTGCTGTATATTATATGTGTGTTATATTCATACACATCTTATATCATATGTCAAACATTGTACACATGTACAATAGATAAATAGGTATAATATGTGTTCAGTATAAAACATCTTATGATGATGAAAATCAAACTATGTTTTCTTCTTATAGCACAATAATTCACAAAAGAGAGTGTAAAATATGTGTTCACTTTAAAAAGTAGTTAAAAACACTCATTTTACTTCAACATAACTAAGTAATAGAATGTGGTTCCTTAGAATCCCTCTTCATGTTCCCTCCCCCATTGTACATTTCTCTCTACCATTGTGCTAGTCACCAGTGTAGTCTGACATTTGTGATAAACATATCAAACTTTAAAAAAATCTTATCATAATTTGTATATATTCCAAAATTATATAAGGTTTTTCCTTGTTTTTAGAAGCTGTTCAAATGAAATCCAGCCAACTCTTGATAAATGTTCATTTTTATATCCATTTTCTTACTCAGAGGAAGAGTAAAAAAAAAATATAGTGCAAGTGGCTTGTTTTAAATGAAACAATCCAGAAATTACACCCTTCTTTCAATTCGCATCTTATTAACACCAATTTAGTCACATGAACACGTGAGTCTTAAAGGAAGGCTAGGAAATCCAGTCACTAAATTGGCAGAGGTCTTCCTTTGGCCACTCAAGTTTTCGTGTATACCCTTCTTCCCATACATGAAATTCACTCCTTCCTTACTAAAGAGGCCAAAGACCCCGAAAAACTTATTCATCCAGTTCAATATTCAGGATCTTTGAGTCCTGCACAGTGTTTCCCAAAAGGTCTGACATGGCTCACTAATCTAACAATCTATTAACAAATAGCTATTACTGCAATCTCCAGCACACATTCACAATCAATAAGGAACAGTAAAAATAAAGAAGATAATCACACAAAAAACTTCCACTCAGGAAAATAAAAGAAAGAAAGAAAAAAGGAAGAATTCAGTGGCCACTTGTTCTTTGTCAAAATGAAATCTTGCTAGGCACTGATTCCAAGTGGTTATATCCTGGTAGTGAAATAGGATACTTGGTTAGAGACTGCTTCTATTATTTGTCAGAAAGTGACTTGAAAATGTCGTTTGTGGCACCTACATTCTCCTTTCTGAAAGTTCTTCTTTTTCTATTGAACTATGAGGAATGAGCACTGGAGAATGTTCCACCGTAGAAAATGCAGCCCACTGCCTGCTGGAAGATTGCTTTAGGATTTAATCAATATCAGGCATTTGCCTGTCAGAATTGTAATTTCTATTGCAAACATTCATCTATTCATAAAACAAAAACAGAAATACATAAATAAGCAATTATATTTTAGATTAATTATAAATTAATTAATATAATTAATAATATATTAATTAATTTATAATTAATATAAATTAACATATATATTATATTAAAATTAGGAAAAGGTATTGAAAACTATGATAGTAGAAAAGAAAAATTAACAAAAAGTTTGGAAGAAGTTTCAAATTTCAAAAGAAATTAGAAATTAAAAATTGAGAATACTTTCCAGAAAGTAAAAAATAGACCAAATAAAATTAACAGATTAGATCAAAGTGCCAATATCCAAATAATATGAGCTAGAAAGAGTCAAAAAAGAAATGAGAAAATTTTAGAATATAAAAGTAATATATAAAATTTAACTTAACTGAAGGCCATGAGTTTCCAATTTTAAGTGATTTACAGAAAATCATATCATCATCAAATTTTACAAACATTGTGATAGAAAAAACTTTAAAAAGAGAGAGAGAAACTATTAAGAGAATTAAAAGTCATATAAAATAGGTTGAGAATCAGAGTGACATATGATTTCTTAGAAACAACACTGAAGCCTAGAAGCAAAGGAACACAAATATTCAAAAGTCTGCAAGGTAGTTATTTCTAAGATAATTCTAAAAAATTGTTTCTAAAATAATTTAAGGAATAAACCAAGAAAGAAAAAGACAGGAGATAAGAGAAATGAAACACACCACAATAGAGAAGTGCTGCTGTAAAATTGGGCCGAAAAGCAACTAGTGTATATTTGAGGAGTAGAATGGAAGGTTCCAAGAGATGTGTCTCCCCACACTCCCAAAAAAGGTAAATCCCTGATCTTTATGAATGTATTCAGAAGAGATTTAAAATTCTGAAAGTTAGTCCATGAATGAATACAGAATGGGTATATAGAAAATTAAATAAGGCCAACGAGGCAATTACTAACTCCTGGGCAAATAAAAACTATACAAAGCAATACCTGTATTTATTCAGCATTATGTTAGCCAACTGTGAGAAATGTTACACAGTCATAATCATATAAATACAATAAATATGAAACTCAAAGTAATTGTGCAGATTGTGAAAGAGAAGTGAGCATGAATGTTTATATTGCAGGTAGAGGTGGAGACTGGTAGAGTGTGACGAAGATAAACTATGGCTTTCCACAGGAAGAAAACAGTAGATAACATATAACACTGAAAACTCAATGCATTAAGATATAAGCACATTCTTTATTTTTTATTTTTTTTTTCGGCCACACCACAGGGCTTGCAGGATCTTAGTTCCCCAACCAGGGCTTGAACCTGGGCAGCAGGCAGTGAAGGCACAGAGTCCTAACCACTGGACCTCCAAGGAATTCCCAATATAAGCACATTCTTAAGAGACATGGAGATAAATGCCAAAAGAAACAGTGAAAGAAATAAAAGTGACAGCTTCTGGGAAGCAGAGATTGAGGAATGGTAAAGAGTGGGAAAATAACTGTCATTTTCTTTTAAAAGATTTTTAGGACTCTTTGGCTTTTTAACTATACTCATGATAAAAATTTTAAATAAATAAATATATAGAGAGAGGGAGAGAGAGAGAAAGATGTATGTACATTTGTGTGTAGATATATGAAATTTTTATTTTTACCAGAGTCATTATATAAGTATATATTGATTTCAGAATGTGGCACATACTGACACTCATTAACAGCTAAATCCATAGCTCCACATCCACATATCCACAATTAGCTTTACCTTTTAGGAATTGATGAAGGAACCAAATCTCAGAAAGGTTAAGTGATATGCCCAAGTACATAGGAGTAAAAAGAGGAGAGAGTTCAGATCATATCTGTCTCTGAAAGTGTGACCTTCATTACGTTACATTTTACCTGGCTTATTTATATTAAGGAACACATTCTACTGTACATATTTGTTTCCAGTAAGATGAGTAAGATGAAGTCAAAATATTCCAAGGGAAAATCTTCATCTAAATCTGTTGTATTGTTATTACTTTAAAAGTGGGGAAGTACAGATCCACAACTGTGTGTCTAATGATTTCAAGTTATCTATGACTCTTTTTTTCTTTTCTAATTTTCTATCTTAACATTGCACAATGGTGTAATTTAAAAAGCCAATGTCCAAATTTAATATCTCTTACTGTCTTGAAGCCATAAAAGTGATAGGGAATGAAAATGGACTATTTTTGGATAGTTTTCAGATGACTTTGATAAATAAAGAAATTTATCATTAAATCAAACTTTTTTTTTTTGCTTCTAAGCAAACATGTGATATATAGGTCCAGGTCCTCTTTAGAATTCCACAGGACTAAGACATACAGAGCAATAAAAATTACATTAACATCATGAATGCCTGTGAAAGAGTAAACCTGCAAAACAAAATGGACAATGATGTCAAAATAAAATTATATTACATGCTACTCTCAGTTTTAGTGCTTCCATTACTTGCATGACATTTGGGAGACTGTGGAGGAAGAATTAGTACCAAGTGATTTTTTTTTATTAGGGTTGATGCATCCATGTTACCATACACATATCAGAGAAATGAATATAAACTGTGGTTTAATACATAATAAATATTATACTGTAAGCACAAATTTTATGCAGGGTAGTGTCTTCTTAAATGTAAATAATAAATACTACAAATTTTTAATTTTATGTGACTATTGTTCACGTTGTTGGTGAAAAAGCATTGATGGTGTCAACCTGTGCTTGAGAAGGTGAAGATTTATGTACTTATATTTAATATATTCCAGTGTTAGAAAGAGATAAAACTGCATATGATTTGTTTTTTATTATATTTCCACTGCTTAGAATAAAGTATGGTATAGTCCAGGGACTCATTCCTTCATTAATCGTTTTAAATTTCATTAGTCAATTCATTAAACAAATATTTATGATGAATCTACAACTACATTCCATTTTTAGCACTGACAGAACATGGAACAAAATAAATCAAAACTTCTTCCCTGAAGGAGCTTAAAAGTTAGCGGGAGGAAACAGATAATAAACATTTAAAAATTACTGAAATATATAGAATGAAAGATGGTGGCATATAACACAGAGAAAAATAAATGAGGAAAAGGAATAGAAAGAGCCAAGTGCAATTCTAGGTGGATGGTCAGTGTCATGGGTTGAATTGTGTCCACCAAAAACAAACAAACAAACAAATAAGTAAATAAATAAAAAGTCAAAGTCCAATCCTCAGTAGCTCAGAAAGTGACCTTATTTGGAAATGGGTTTGTTGCAGCTGTAATTATTTTAAATGAGGTCATACAGGAGTAGAGTGGACCCTTAAGCCAATATGACTGTGTCCTTGTAAGAGGGAAAAGACACAGAGGGAATACAGCTATGGAAAGAACAGAGACACTGGGAAGATGCTGTGTGAAGCTGGAGGCCCCGATTGGAGTGATGCATCTATAAGCTGAGGAATGCCAAGGATTACTGGCTGTCATCATAAACTAAGAGAGGCACATGAAGAGATTCTCCCTTTGTGCTCTCAGGAAAAATGAACCCTTGATTAGTTCCTTGATTTCAGACTTCTAGCCTCCAGAACTGTAAGAGAACTTAAGTCACCCAGCTTGTAGAAATTTGTTATGGCAGCTCCAGAAAATGAATATAGTCAGGAAAAGTGACATAGAGAAGGTGATATGTCAGTATAGACCTGAAAGAGTCAAGGGACAGATACATGTGAAAATCAGTGAATGAGTCAAGGGGAAATGCAAATTCAAAATTCCTGAGGTCAAGGTGACTCTGGTGTGGCTGGAGCAGTGTGATTAAAAAAGAAGGTAAAGGGAGAGTATATATTTCATTGTGTATAGATATAGATATATCATATCTTCTTTATTCATCTGTCATTGGATATTTAGGTTGCTTCTATGTCTTGGTTATTGTAAATAGTGCTGCTTTGAACATTGGGGTGCGTGTATCTTTCTGAATTACATCTTTCTCTAGATATATGCCCAAGAGTGGGATTGCAGGATAATATGGTAACTCTGTTTTTAGAAGATGTGGTGTGTGTGTGTGTGTGTGTGTGTGTATATATATATACACACACACACACACACACACATATACACAATATAATATTACTCAGCCATAAAAAAGAATGAAGTAATGTCATTTGCAGTAACATGGATGGACCTAGAGAATATCATACTAAGTGAAGTAAGCCGGACAGAGAAACACAAATATCATATGATATCACTGATATGTGAAATCTAAAAAATAAAGAAACAAATGAACTTATATACAAAACAGAAAGAGACCCACAGACGTAGAAAACAAATTTACGGTTATCAAAAGGAAAAGGTGGGGATAAATTAGGAGGTTGGGATTAACACATACACACTATGATATATAAAATAGATAACCAACAAGGACCTACTGTATAATAGCACAGGGAACTATTCTCAGTATTTTGTAATGAACTACAAGGGAAAAGACTCTGAAAAAGGATATATATGTGAAACAATCACTGTGCTGTACACCTGAAACTAACACGAGATTGTAAGTCAACTATACTTCAATAAAATTAAAAGCAAAACAAAACTACAACAATAAAAATTAAAGAGAGATATATTTCAAGAATTAAGAGGGTAGGAGAACCATTCAGGCCCTTCTAAATTAATGCTTAGACTTTGTTTTTTACTATGAGTGGGAAGGAAAGCCATTGGTGGGTTCTGAGCCAAAGACTGTCTTGATCAGATTGGGTTTTTTTGTAATTTTATTGGTTTAGTTGATTTACAATGCCGTGTTTAATTTCTGCTGTAGAGCAAAGTGACTCACTTATACATATATATTATTTTTCATATTCTTGATCAGACTATTTTAATTGGATTAATCTAGGTATTATGTTGAGAATTGACTAAAAAAAACCCACAAGGTTCAAAGCAGGGGAAACATTTAGGAAAATATTGCAGTAATTTAAGAAAGATTTTATGTTCCTTTTTCCAGATAGTAGCAATGGCTGTAGTGGAAGTGGGTTCATTGAATATTCTAAAAATATTTTGAAGGTAAAGCTTATAATGTTTGCTGATGGATCAAATATAAGCTGTGAAAGAAAGAAGTCAACTATGTCTGTGAAGTTTTTGTCCTAAAAACATTGTGGAATGGGGTTATCATTATTATGATAGAGAAAAGAACTGGGAGAGCTGACTATAGGGGAAAGAACCACATTTCACGTTTTGATATGTTAAGTAGACTTACAGGTGGAAATACCATGTAGGCTATCAAACATTTGAACCTGGAGTTCAGGGAGTGGTCAGAATGTAAATATGAGGGAGATTAGTATAATTACATCATTTAAAAACATGAAAATGGATGAATTCAGTAAATAAGTGGAGAGAACCAAGAATGAATCCTAGAAAACTCCATGGTTAGAGATGGGCAAGATGACGAGGAACCAACAAAGGAGGTTAGGAAGAAATAGGCAGGGAGGAGGGCAATTAGTACTGTGTTTTTTTGCAGATAAGGGCAGAATATGTTTCAGGAAAGAAAGAATAACCATCTGGGCCATGTACTGCCAATCATCAGTCAAATAAAATAAAGGCCAGGTTTTAACCACTGGGTTTTGCAACAGCAGGATCACTTGTGATTTAATTAGTGGCAGTTTTAGTGTGGTATAGGCCTTAAAAGTCTGGAGGAAGTAGGTTGAAGAGAGAATGTGGGCAGAGGTATTGGAGAAAATCTGAGACTTTCTAAAAAGATAATGAAAGAAACGTTGGTGATAGCTAGAAAGGAAGAGGGGTCGAGTGATGGTGTTAAATGTGTTTGTAGGATGATGCAAAATATCCAAACAAGAAGAAAACATTGACTGATTCAGAATAAGACAAAAAATTGTTGTATAGTTATCTTTGATTAGATTTGGGGTGGTGGGAAGTTACTGGAACTAGTATACTAATGGAGAGGTGGGCTTTTGTTGTAAAAAAGGATTGTCCACCTATAGTAGCAAGAGTGCCTACAAAGAGTATGAGCACAGATGCAAGTATTTAGGTAGATACAACAATAGGACTTATGGAAGTTTTCTTCTTACAGTTTCAATTTTCTGAAATCTAAAGCAAGTTCAGGAGCTGAGAGTTAGAATAAGGAAGGAGATATTGTGAACTTGACAAGAGATAAAAGGCTATGAAATTAATGACCAGGAGGGTGAAACATTGAATGTGCTACGACAATATTGTGAGATTGGCAGGTAGCATCTGGGACACATTTGAGGTTAATGATAATTACTTTAAATTGAGGCAGTCAGCATTGCTGTGGATTTTTTCCAGATTCCACAAGTTGCAAGGTTGCAGGCATGAAGTGAGTAGAAAGTTGAATTTAACTGACCAGGGTATAATTTAGCCTGATCACCTTTCACATAATCACCTATCACTGCTCTGATTCCTCACTGTGTTGTAACTACAGGTTATTTTGCCTGTTACAGTTACAGGTTATCCTGCGGTCTCAGTCAATGTTACTATGACTTTAGGCATTAGTATGTTCTAGTTTCTTTCTTGTTCTTCATATTATTTGAATGTTTTGTCAATCAGCAAGTTTTGAGGAAAGTCTTCCTTGCCCATCCTATCTATCAGTAAATAGCTCTTCATCTCCACCACATGGGCCATATTTCCTTACCTTCTATATTTATCTATGTATCATTTATCACTACTTGCCTTTATTTTAAGATATTATGTAATGATTTGCATGTTTAACATCTGTCTCACCTTTTCCCCTTTAGAATGAGTGTAAAGGGAATCCAGCTAACGTAGAGCTTAGAATTCTATGTAAAGACCTTAGATTTTATTTTGAATGATAAGGGCAACCATTAGAGGATTTTGTTGTGGTATTTTTTGACTGATATGCTTGAATGTGATACTGAATGAAATTCTGAGGTAGAGGCACTACAGTGGAGGAGAGGATGGCAGAAATTAGGGAAATCTGTTTGGAAGCTATTGAAATATCACTGATAATAGATGAAGTTGTCTTGGATTAAAGATATGTTAGCATTGATGGTAAGAAAGGAATCAGACTTCTAAGTTTGGGGCTTCATAAATAGAATATATCATGGCCCTATTTACTGAAGTGTTAATTTTTGTAGATTTTCACATTTTATTGAAGATGAAGAGGTTGGAGAAGGGAAGCTAGAATTCTGCTCTCGAATATATATATGTGTGTGTGTAGATAAATATATATATATATATATATGTATATATATAACTAAATCACTTTGCTGTGCACCTGAAACATTGTGAATCAACTATATTCAATTAAAAAATAAAATAAAAATAAATGAGATAAACTAAACTTTAACTTGATTACAAAGCATTGACAAAAATGATTTCAAAATAAGATATTCATCATTATGAATGATGAACAATATACTATGAACTTTACATTAATTCATATGTGATTCTCACAAGACATCTGAGATAGGTTTTACTGTTGTCTTAATTTACAGATAAGGAATTCTGAGTAACTAGAGAGCTAAGAAACTGCTTATTCTTGGCATCAAAGTAGCATTGACCTTTTAGATGTCAGTAAAACTGATTATTAGTTTCATATTTACTTCCCAGTAGAGATGATAAATAATGTATTTGACAACTATTTTCACAATATTTCTGAGAAACAAACCATTCAAAACTCAGAGGCTTAATATAGTATTTATGTATCTTGTGGTTTAGTGGATATGCTTGGGTTCAACTGATCTAGGCTGGGCTAAGCTAAGAGATTCTGCTTCAGACTTCAGAGTGTGAAGTGACTGATTTTCCCTGTAGGCCTATGGGCTAAATAGGCCCAGTTGATTGTGTCTGATACCAGAAGGTTAATCCAAAGCACATTCTTGTGGTAAATAACAAAGGTGCAAGGGGAGTAAGGCCTAAGCTCAGAACTGGTGCACCATCACTTTCATGCCATTGCACTGACCAAAGGAAGACACATTAAGCAAGCCCAAAGCCAAGAAGTGGAGAGCTATATTATATTAATAGCAAGGCTATAGAAAGAGTGTGAATATCAGAGCTAAAAAATCGGAGAAAAATTAGAGCTGATCACTAAATCTTCAGTAATTAATAGTCTATATATGTCTATTTGGAGTTTAGTGGAGATGTCTGGAATAGAGCTTGTTCTTACTTAGCATATACATAGCTTTTAAGCCATGGAATTTTATGGGGAAGTAAGAAAGTGAGTGTAGATAGAAAATAGTTGTACAGCTAAGAGTTAATTCAGCAGGCTTAGAATGTTCAAACCCTGCACATTACAAAGAAAAAAGTAGCCCTTGACCAGCTACTGGGTTTTAACTTCTAAGCACTTGAAATATCTTGTATGACAAGAGTGTCTTTGTATGTGTGGGGTTTTGTCAGCCAGTTTACTCTGTCATTTATGGTAGACTTGGGTCATGCTGTATCCGTTTGACCCCTGGAGAAACTGGAGACTGAGTAACTAGTCAGTTACACCAGCACTCCATGCCTACATGACTACCCCCCAATAAAAATCCTGGACACCAAGGCTCAGGTGAGCTTCTCCCTGGATAGTCATACTCATACATATTATTACACATTGCTGCTAGGAGAATTAAGCACTATCTGTAGGACGATACTTGGAATAGACATCTGGAATCTTGTGCTTGGATTTCACCCTATGAGCCTTTGGTCTTTGCAGACGTGAATCTGTATCCTTTTGCTGTAAGAAAACATAATCATGAGTATAATAGCTTTTCTGAGTTGTGTGAATTATTCTAGTGAATCATTGCATCTGAGAGTGATCTTGGGGAAAACTGATACATAGGAGCAAGAAAAATTTCTGAGAATCCAGTTTCTGAGTGAAAAATGATAAGCCAGATAAAAATATGATGGATTATATAAAAGCTGCCAGTGAAACCGACAGAAAAATAGAAGGGTGTAGTATCCTATCATCCATGGAAATAATGTTTCCCAAGATGGAGGAAGTGTCACTTGGATCACATGCTGCTGAGAGAAAAATGAATTTATTTAAGAAGAGGAGAGCCACTACAGAAGTGAACAGAGTGTTACTATGAGTCTTGTTTGGAGGGATTAAAAGAGAATTTTGTAGGGAAAAAATGGAGTGGTGATTATTGACAGTACTTTGTATTGAGTTGCTTATAAAAAGAGCAGAAGAATAGAGTAGTAGCTGAAGTGAGAGATAGTCTTATGGGCTTTGTTTTATTTTTGGATGCAACAGCAACATATTAAAATACATTTCTTTGCTGATGACAAAAAGCACAGAAAGGAAGGAAAATTGTGTGATATACGAAACAGTGAAATAATTTTTAGAATGAAGTCTGTGATACGTGATATTGAGATTCAGTGAACATGTGTAAAATTTGGCCTTAGAAAGGAGACAGGGTAGATTATCTACTTAATAGGAGGTAAATGAGTATTATATAAATAATGATACCAATAAGTTTGTATTTTGGAGTTGGTATGACTAGATAGTTATCGTACAATTGCTTCTATTTTAGTCAGGAAATAAGCAAAGATATTATGAAAATATTGAAGTAGGAAGGGTATATGGAGGTTTAAGTATAGTGAACAAAGTGTAAAATATTCATTTCAGGGACTGGAAAATTAAGTTTATTAAGTAAATTGATGTTAGATTTCAGCAGAGAATCCCTTGAAATGTGTGATCATATATTTAAAGTGAAACCAATGAATATGGATAGATTTTATTCCAAGTTGTGTTCAGTTGCCAGAGTTCAGACTTCATGTTAAAAAAAAAAAAGAGAAAGAAAAGCTTAGCCAGATGTGGAGTTTTTTAGAGTAAGTAAATAAGATACATAAGAAAGTCAACGATAAAGGAATAAAGATAATGATGATCTAAAATATCTAAGAATATGGTAGATAGTGAGGTCATAGCAGGGGTAATAAACAATGAACAAGTAGTAGTATACATGTACAAATTAGAAGATTCTAATCAGGTAAAAAGTCTTGGGAAGGTTATCAGTTATATCTCCTACATAAAAATAAATGAAATGTTGGAAGACAGTAACCTGTCTGAATTGATGCTTAAAATAAAATCAAGATTTTAGATGAAGTGCAATTACTTATAATTAAAAACTCCAGCATGTAACCATTAAGTAAATTGTTGAGGTACTATGGGTAAATAGATCACTGAAGAGTTCACAATGAATGTGAAAATAACCATTATATTAATATCAAAATTATGAAAGAATGTCTTGATAGTTTCAAAAGGAACATTTACATAGATACACATAATTTCCATAATGATATATCAACCTGGAAAAATATTAAATAACAACAGAAATCTTCACGCAGTAAAATCATGCCATGTATACATACTGAATCTGTTACCATGTTAACTATGTAATCACAAGAGAATTACAATAAGCATCTTAAAGAAATTGTAGTTGTCAGCAACAACAAACTCCTTCATTTACTGATGAGAACTGTTTTTACTTCGTAGCATCAGATCACAAAATCCTCAAACCGTGGGATGTTAAATTTCTTATTGTTGCTTGAGGAACTATGCTTACGATATATTTGTGCAAATCCTAGAGCTCTGGCCAGGATTACTTTCCATATATAAAAATAATAAAGTACAGTAATAAAGTAATGATTGATATAATAATCCACAAAGGAACTAAATGGTCATTTTATCTCCTAATAAGTCTCCTTTTTTGGTCATTTCTATACTGCAAGTCTGGCTAGTAAGAATGTGATCATTTGCCTCCACAATTATATTGGTTATTTTTCTAATGCTTTTGTGAAATTTGGATCCTTTAACTCTTTGTTTCAATACCAGTATGTTAATTTATTATATAAGTAATATGCTTAATTACACTCCTTGCTAAGGCTCTGTTCATGTGTTTGGTTGTTGATATGTGAAAACAGAGGCATATTTTCATTCCATTGATCTCCTCACATCTTTATTATTCTTTACACGTAGACAGTTTCTTGCTACCCAGGGTTTATAGTTAGCTCTTAAAGCCTGTTATGAAAAAGCCAATGGCTTCACTTTCACATTATATAACTTAATATTCTGCATAACTTAATATTCCACCATACTAAATGCTTAAGTGTGTGGGAGTGTCTTCTAGGTTCCATTGTGTCAGATTGCTCAATGAGGTGAACACACTCCAAACAGCTGTCTACCTCAGATTATGCTGGTGACTCAGGGTTCTTTATCCTCTTTTATTTACCACCTTTTCATTCAAAATGACAACTTTATACACAAACTCTATTCCTAGAATCATTTGTCAAATTTCTTGTGTCTAATATTAACAATTAAGTCACATGCTTAGACCAATCTCTGACTTCTAAGCAATTCACATTACAGATGATTTCTACCATTTAAGAAATACATAGCTAGGACAGTTCTCTCAATTGTTCTGGAGTAATCCTTTGTGTATGCACTTCACACAAGGCAGATTCCTCTGACATATAGATGCAATCGTGACTTTGAGGTGTTCCCCTATTTCAGCTAAAGGTTTTAATGTCATTTATATGTATCATTTTTTGGGACTAATATTATTAGTCAATATTTCCATTAAAAGTAATCTTTGAAGACAAAGCTTTAGAAGATCATATCCAATTATCTCAAAGGAATTGCTTTCTGGAATGCCAAGAAACTAGAACAATCTCTGAGTTTTTAAAACAATGAGAATGTAGTATGCCTACATAAGTTTGGCATTTGCTGCCTTCGAAACACATTCCTTTCTATCCCCAGCTGCATCTACATAAAAAGAGAAATGAAACAATGGAAATTCAGAAAAGGACCTTTTCTGCAATAGTAGACATACATCTTTGAGTCTAACTCAGGATACAATGAACTATATTGAAACAAACAAGTGAAAACGAATATATGATTACTCTCTTGTTGAGTTCCTATTACAGTTTTTTCACCTTAAAGTGAGGTTTATTTTCCCAAATTTTGCATGAGGATTATTGGAAATCCTCTTTCTTTTGTATATAAATTATATGCAAAGCCCTTAGGAAAACATCTGGAACATAGTAAGTGATCAATTAGATAGTGGCAATGACTGTTACTTTTCCCTTTCCTGTTACACATTGAAGAAGAATAAAGATTTGATGCCAATTTTGTCTAACTCTAAAACCAGGGTTTTCTCTCCCACATCGTATTATCAACAAATCTTAAAATATTAATATATTTTAAGTATCCAATATTTCCAATGTTTTATCAATTGCTATTTTTAGACAAAACGCTATACATAAATTTAGCAGCACACTGTGATGAATGCTCTGAAGACTCCTCCATTCTTTAATTAATAGCATATATTTAGAGGTGATTGTTTTATCCTGAATAACTATAACAAACACTTCAGTATCACACTTTGCTATGCTTTAGCCCACTTAAATTTCAGCATATCAATTCACCAATTTAAATGAGCACAAATAATCTTAATGAAATTAGTTTCATCGAGATTCTTTCAGATAAAAGAATTTGGCAATTAATCATGCCTAAGAATTTTTTTCTTAGATCACCCAGCATTTCATATTTATTTCTCTAAACCTATAACTGTTGTAATGAAATGAAAATTCATATTAGTTAGTGACTATTTGAGATAATTTGCATGAATTTTAATATATTAACACTTCAAAACTAACATCTAATTTTCAGAAAGAAGCCTTATAATGTAAATGTTGCAACATTATTGTGGCAGACTGAACTAATTAGCTCCTACAAAATTTCCCTAGAGCCTTTTCTTTCACACCTTTCTGAAAAAGTTATGCTTTTTTGATTTTCAGTTCCATAGGGATCAGGATAATGCCCAACACTTTCTAATCATTTTTCCAATGTACAAATTACCAGTAGGTGTTGAATTATGAGTTGAATAAATTACAAGACTGATGCACACACAGAGAATGTTTAGGGAGATTTTAGAACTCACTCATTTTTTAAAAGCTAAAGAAATGTTTCTAATGAGAAAAAATAGTATTTCAAACTTTATTATACAATTTGAGAATGTTGTCAAATTTCTGACCAAGTGATTTGTGAAGTGTCTCCTTCATAAAAAGGCAGTATTTGTCATATTTTAGGATAGGTTAATCAAATGGAATTGGATTTGTCAAACAATTCACTTTATTAAATCATGCCTTCAATACATTTTTAACAAAAACATTCAGTCTACCTGTGTAACACATTTACTGTTTTTGCAACAGGTAAATGATTAAGCACATATGATCTTTTCTTTTTTTCTTAAGTACATATGATCTTGACCCAAACTGAGAAAGCACAACCCACTTCCATCACTAGCTTCCTTATTGGAGGATGTTATCTAATATCTCTAGATTTCAGTGTCCTCCCTTGCAAAAAGGGGATAATAATAGTACTAACCTCATTCAATTATTGTGAGAAATAAGTAACTGAAACATGTAATCTCTTAGAACAGAGTTTAGCAAGTATTAGCTACTATGAATTTAAGGGGATTAAACTTTGTACAATGGTCCATATTCAGATATTAAGTGATGTGTATCTATAGCATGCAGACCTTATTTTGGCTAGTTTGTTTTCAAAACAAACATAAATAGTCATGTTTTTAATCTTTCATCTAACAATTCAATATTCTTATATCTATATCTTAAATATCTTTACCTGTACTGAAATTGTCTTCTTACTTATTTCATTCCCCTTACTTTTTTTAAAATCTTTATTGTAGCATAATTGCTTTACAATGTTGTGTTAGTTTCTGCTGTACAGCAAAGTGACTCAGTTATATGTATACATATATCCCCATATCCCCTCCCTCTTGAGCCTCCTTCCCATACTCCCTATCCCACCCTTATAGGTTGTCACAAAGCATCAAGCTGATCTCCCTGTGTTATGCAAGAGCTTCTCACTAGCCATCCATTTTACATTTGGTAGTGTATATATGTCAATGCCACTCTCTCACTTCATCCCAGATTCCCTTCCCCTACCTACACCGTGTCCTCAAGTCCATTCTTTACATCTGTGTCTTTATTCCTGCACTGCTACTAGGTTCATCAGTACCCTTTTTTCAGATTCCATGTATATGCATTAGCATACGGTATTTGTTTTTCTCTTTCTGACTTTCTTCACTCTGTATGACAGACTCTAGGTCCATCCATATCTCTGCAAATTGCACAATTTTGTTCCTTTTTATGGTTGAGTAATATTCCATTGTATATATGTACAACATCTTCTTTATCCATTTTTCTATTGATGGACATTTAGGTTGCTTCCATGTCTGGGCTATTGTAAAGTGCTGCAATGAAACATTGGAGTGCATGTATCTTTTGGAATTATGGTTTTCTCCAGATATATGCCCAGGAGTGGGATTGCTAGATCATATGGTAGTTCTATTTTTAGTTTCTAAAGGAGCCCTCATACTGTTCTCCATAGTGGCTGTTTCAATTTACCTTCCCACAGACAGTGTAGGAGTGTTCCCTTTTCTCTACACCCTCTCCAGCATTTATTGTTTGTAGATTTTTTGATGATGGCCATTCTGACCAGTGTGAGGTGATACCTCATTGTGTGTTTTTATTTTTTATTTTTTATTTTTTTGCCATACGCGTGTCTCTCACTGTTGTGGCCTCTCTCATTGCAAAACACAGGCTCTGGACGCGCAGGCTCAGCGGCCATGGCTCACAGGCCTAGCTGCTCTGCTGCATGTGGGATCTTCCCGGACTGGGGCATGAACCCATGTTCCCTGCATTGGCAGGCAGACACTCAACCACTGCGCCATCAGGGAAACCCTCTCATTGTGGTTTTGATTTGCATTTCTCTAATGATTAGTGATGTTGAGCATCTTTTCATGTGTTTCTTGGCAATCTGTATGTCTTCTTTGGAAAAATGTCTACTTAGGTCTTCCACCCATTTTTGGACTAGGTTGTTTTTTGTTTTTTTTGATATTAAGCTGCATGAGCTGCACTTATATTTTGGAGATTAATCCTTTGTCAGTTGCTTTGTATGCAAATATTTTCTCCCATTCTGAGGGTTGTCTTTTTGTCTTTTTTATGGCTTCCTTTGTTGTGCAAAAGTTTTAAGTTTCATTAGGTTCCATTTGTTTATTTATTTATTTTTATTTCCATTACTGTAGGAGACAGGTCCAAAAGGATCTTGCTGTAATTTATGTCAAAGAGTGTTCTGCCTATGCTTTCCTCTAAGAGTTTTATAGTGTCTGGCTTTATATTTAGGTCTTTAATCCATTTTGAGTTCATTTTTGTGTATGGTGTTAGGGAGTGTTCTAATTTCATTCTTTTACATACAGCTGTCCAGTTTTCCCATCACCACTTATTGACGAGGCTGTCTTTTCTCCATTATATATTCTTACCTTCTTTGTCAAAGATAAGGTGACCATCTGTGCATGGGTTTATCTCTGGGCTTTCTATCCTGTTCCATTTATCTATATTTCTGTTTATGTGCCAGTACCATACTGTCTTAATTACTGTAGCTTTGTGGTATAGTCTGCAGTCAGGGAGCCTGATTCCTTCAGCTCTGTTTTTCTTTCTCAAGTTTGCTTTAGCTATTTGGGATCTTTTGTGTTTCCATACAAGTTGGGCAATTTTTTGTTCTAGTTCTGTGATAAATGCCATTGGTAAATTTGCTAGGGATTGCATTGAATCTGTAAATTGCTTTGCGTAGTATAGTCATTTTCACAATGTTGATTCTTCCAATCCAAGAACATGGTATATCTCTCCAACTCTTTGTATCATCTTTGATTTCTTTCATCAGTGTCTTATAGTTTTCTGCAGACAGGTCTCTTGCCTCCTTAGGTAGGTTTATTCCTAGGTATTTTATTCTTCTTGTTGCAATGGTAAATGAGAGTGTTTCCTTAATTTGTCTTTCTGATTTTTCATTGTTAGTGTATAGGAATGCAAGAGATTTCTATGCATTAATTTTGTATCCTGCTACTTTACTAAATTCATTGATTAGCTCTAGTAGTTTTCGGTGTCATCTTTAGGATTTTCTGTTATCTGAAAACAGTGACAGTTTTACTTCTTCTTTTAAAAGTTTGATTCCTTTTATTTCTTTTTCTTCTCTGACTGCCATGGCTAAAGCTTCCAAAACTATGTTGAATAATAGTGGTGAGAGTGGACAACCTTGTCTTTTTCCTGATCTTACAGGAAATGCTTTAAGTTTTTCACCATTGAGAATGATGTTGACTGTAGATCCCCTTACTTTGATTCACCGAAGGTGGAGACTGGATCTTGTCCACTGCTATGCTTCCAGTGCCTAGATTACAACCTAACACATAGTAAATGCTCGATTAATAATTTTGAAATAAACAATTATATGTGTATAGGTTTTTCAATTTTTAACATATAAAAAGAGAGCCTCCACTGTGTGGTTGGTAGCAAAATATACTAAACCAATTGATCATAATTAAAATAGCTAATCATTGAACAATTTTATAGAGTACATATTTCTTATTTGCAGATTATGTAATATGTGTTTTAGGAATTCCTGAACAATGAGCTAATTAGAATATATTTCCATAAAAGCCTGATTCTGCTGTCCTTTATCTCTACTAACATGATAGGGGGAAAAGTTGTTGTGTAGATAAAATTCATCATTAATATTCTTCAAAAGGTTACCTCATTTATCCTTAGATTATCTCACTGGAAAAGACAGAAACTGAATAGCTAAAGATAAGCCTGTAGAACAATATTTTTTTTAATGTTAAATTCTTATAGTATCACAGTTTATACCATGAAATCAGTGTATTTTCTTACAGTAAGAATTATCTCTAAACAGTTACCTGGTTTTTAAAGTCTGAAATACCTATTTGATTAGGGCCATTTAAAAAATTCTCTAATGAATAAATGTGCCTAAAATTGTTTATTCAGTCAATTAAGCATTCTGATGTTCTATTCTGAGTACTAGTCTAAGCTAAAGGCCGAATTAAATAATTGCATGGTTTGGGCAAAAAAGACATATTTAACATAATCCTGACTAAATATATGAATCTGAGAAATTTTTAGACTGGTATAGAAAAGTGTATGTATTGTATCTGTAAATTAACTACAATATACCATGACATTCTTTATGCGTTAACTAAATTTTCAAGTAATTACCTGATAAAATAGGAAAATACCATCTTAAAAATTTATTCATTTGTCAATATTGCTGATAAGACTAATACATACATATACTCATTAACTCTTCATTATATTTTTATGACTATATTCACTGCTTAATTGAAAACAAAACTAAACTCCTTCAGGCCAACATCTGCTGGCTAAGGGAATTAATTTCCATAAACATAATCAATATTATAAATTAAATTCTAATTAAAAACTCAGTCACAATCTAACACACAGCATTTTAAGTTATTTTAGTGTGAAAAAAGTATAGTGTGGTTCTTTGTCTATTAAAAATAATATGAAGAAAAAGCTACACATAAAAGGAAAAACGCTCAATAAATATTGCTCATACATAAGATGGGTGCTTTGTGTGACTTGTCCCCCGACTCTACTGGTATAAAATATACTTCAATACTTATCCTTAGATCAGTTTATTCATTTTCCAATCTATCATCTACAAAATCAATGGGCTTATCTTTCTAAAACAAAAATCCAAAGAATATCACTTCCCTGCTCACGCACTTTGGATAGCTTATCATTGCGAGGAATGTAATCAAAGCTCTTGAATCTACAGTATAAATGTTTCAACTTCTTTCTCTTGCTTTAACTCTACAATCCTCTGCTACAGTCGTGATTGGAATATCTTCATTCCTATTATATATCAAGGTCTGCAGCCCTTTCATGCCTGTGTTCTGTTCTGGCAGCCTCTTCTTTCTTTCAGGCTCTCTGATTGGGACCCAAACTTATCAGCCTCACTCACCCAGCAGAGCTATGAGTTTGTAGGGGAAGCCTAATGATGCTACATCAGCTCTATGCACAACTTCTGCACTGCTTAGCTCACACTTTAACTGTCTCTTTACTTGTCTGTCTTAATGGATCATGAATCCCTCAAGAGCAGGACAAAAGTCTTATTTGTATAACTGCCCTTCTCAACACAGTCCTGAACACACAATGTTTTCACTTCCCCAATTTTCTATTTGCACAAAATTGGGAAAAATTTTACCTCTTTTTAGCTTTTTCTTTGTCTAAAAATGAGGTTAAAGATATTTTTCTCCACAAAATGATCAAGGGAGATCACATTTTGGGAAATTTAACTTTGTATGTAAAATTAACCCCTCTTTCCTTCTCGTGACATATAATAAGAGTTGAATAAATATTAGCTACTATAATTTTACTTAACTTTCATTATATAATAATAATAATTGTTATACCATTATTCAGTAATAATGAATGATGATAATATGATATAAATTAAAAGTAAAAAAGAATAATATCTTTATCTAAGATGAAAAATGCAACTCTATCCCAGGAGTCAATCCTTCATTAACTAAAGAGAGCAGAGGAAGCATTTGAGGAGTTTTATAGGACATCCTTTCCTCATGTAACACATGCTCCCAAACAGAGCTTTGTACACATTCTTTCTTCTGCAGGACATGTTATCCTCCAGATGTCTGTATGGCTCATTGTTTTGCTTCTTCAGGTGTCTACTCAAATGTCTCCTTTTGAGAGTTGCTTTACCTAAAATGAATATCTTTCCCATTTCTCACCATCTCCTTACTTTGCTTTATTTTTCTTTATAACACAACTACCAGCTAATATATGGATTTTTATTTATTGTATTTATCTCAGACTAGACTTCTATATGTATGAGGAAGAGACCTGTCTGCTAAATTCATATCCTCATCAGCAGCTAGGAAGGTGCCTGTCTTTTTTTAAAATTGAAGTATAGTTGATGTACAACATAATATGTTACAGGTGTACAATATAGTGATTCACGATTTTTAAGGTTATACTCCCTTTATAGTTATTATAAAATATTGGCTATATTCCTTGTGTTGTACAATATATCCTTGTAGCTTACTACTCAGTCTACTATAACAAAATACTATAGACTAGGTGACCTATTGACAACAAACATTTGTTTCTCACAGTTCTAGAGCCTGGAAGTCTGAGATCAGCGTGTCAGTATAGTCAATAGAAAGCCTCCTTTTGGACTGCAGACTTCCAGCTTCTCACTGTGTCCTCACATGGTGGAATGAAGCTAGCAAGCTCCCTGAGCCTTATTTTATAAGGGTACTAATCCCATTCATGAGGGCTCTACCCTCATGTCCTAAGCACTTCCCAAAAGCTCTTCCTCCTAATGCCATCATATCTGGTATTAGAATTTCAACATATTAATTCTGGGGAGACACAAACATTCAGACCATAGCAATGCCTAATATGTCGTAGATGCCAAGTAACTGATTGAATGAATGCAATTTGAAGAGCATTGAAAAGTATTCAATTCCCAAATAGATTTTCACCACTGACTTTTGGAGTGTTAGAAATTCTTTCCTAACTGTGTTCTAAGCTATAGTAAAGGCAATTTTCTTCAGTGGATGCTTGAAAGGAATATAGGAACATAAACAAAGGAAGAGACACTAAAGTTCTCTCTCTCTGGACACCCACACAGAGGAAAAGCCATGCAATAACACAGTGAGAAGACTCCATCTTCAAGCCAAGAGAGAGGTTTCACCAGAAACCAACGCTACTGGCACCTTGATCAGGGACTCCTGCCACCAGAACAGTGAGAAAATATATTTCTGTTGTTTAAGTCACTCAGTGTGTGGAATTTTGTTATAGCCTAGAGGCTATACCCAAGAGTCAGGCTTAAACCAGACTTAAAGTGAATTCTATTAATAATGCCACCTGGATACTAGCCAAGTACAATCCTTGATTAGATTGAGATGATCAGCTTCTGACCTTATCTCTCAAGCAAAGAAATGGGAAAACCTCTCTAATGGAAGACAATACCATTTGGAATGTATATTATTTTTATGTACAATATTTGGTGTACGATAAAATATTATAAGGTATGGAAGTAAGAATATATGACTTATAATCAAGAGAAAAATATAAAAATAAAAGCAGATCTGTAGTTGATTCAAAATTAGATTTAGCACAAAGTATTTTCAAATAATTTGATTATAAGGCCAAAAAAAGAGAGGCAGAGATAAAAAAAAAATGAGAAGATTGAGAGTTTTACCAGAAAAGTAGAATTTATAAAAAAAGAAAAATTTGATGAGCACTCCAGAAAGCAAACCAAATATCTGAAATTCATATTTTGAACAATGGTTATTATAGCAGTTTGAACACAGTTGTTCAAAAGATTAATTACCTGTAAACAAAACATAGACAATATTCAAAGAGAAGCACTGAAAATAACAAATGATGGGGGAAAGGAGATCAGAGCATAAGACATACATACAACATATTGTAAATTCATGGTCTTTTAAAAAAATAAAATCATCATAAGTATGGAAAATGCTTTTTTATCTACATGGTAGCAATTAAAAATTGTAAAATTTTTATAATGAGCATGTTCATAGAATAAAAAATTGAATAATTAAACTTGTTAATTGAAAAGTAGGTAAAAATGGAAAAATAGGGAATATAAAATAGATGGGCCAATGATAAAATAAATAGTGAAATAATAAATATAAACACAAATATATTAATAACTAATTTAAATATCAATGCAGTAATATTTCAAATAAAAGGCTAAGATTGCTGGAATTAATAGAAAAGAACTAAAATACTGCTTAAAAGAAACATTTTAAATACAGGACACAGAAAGATTGACTAAAATGATAAAAAATATGTTATTAAAATCCTATCCAAATTGTGTATGGAAACTATAGTGTTATCAGGCAAATTGCAAGAAGCACTTCAAATGATAAATATCAATAGTAATACTTCATAATTAAAAGTGGGTCAATGCAATAGGAAGATAATACAAACCTAAATGTATCTATCATAGCTGCAAAATATGAAAACAAAATTGACAGCACCAAGCAGAAAGATAGAAAAACCTGCAATCAGTATGGGAGATTTTAATTTTCCAATTAAAAAATGCAGGAAAAATGTCTACTGACAATAGATGAACAATAAAATTAATAAACATAGTCTAACTGATATAAGATTGTACATTGCAACAAACAATGAAAGAGCTTTTCATTTTTTTCAAGTGTACATGGAACATATAATGAAATAAAGTAGGGCACCTCAACAGATTTCAAAATATTGAAATTATTGGGAATATATTCTTTAACAGCAATGTAATTCATATGGAAAAAATGAAATTAATACACTAAAAAGAAAAAGGTAACTTAAAAAGCTACATTTCTAAAACCAGCTAGAACATGTCTATATAATTCATTTGTCAAAGAAAGCAAAATTATATTAGAAGTTTTTAGAGCTGAAATATAGTGATAAACAGCACTTTAAAATTTGGGGAGTTTGGCCAATGCAGTGCATAAAGAGAAATACATAGTCTTGAATTCACATTAGGAAAGAAGAAGAAAGGTGAAAATCAATTATTTAACTTTGATCTTGATAAGTTAGGAAAATAACAATAAGACAAAACCAAGGAATGCAAAATAGAAGACATACATATGACAGCAAAAGTCAATGAAATAAGAAAAAAATTGTAAAATACAAATAATTAACACAGTTAATTTTTGGTTCTTTGAAGAGATTAATAAAATTGTTTACATGCTAACAGTAATGATTTAGAAAAAGAAAAGGAAGACAAGTTTCCTACACTAGAAATGGAAAATGGGAATTCCTACAGATTTAATAATCTATAAAGGCTACTAAGAAAATAGTAAAAACAACATATATGGAATTGAGAAATCTCTAGAAAAGTACATGGTACCAAAGTTCAAAGAAATAGAAAATCTGAATGGAAAAATGTACATTAAACAAATCCAATATATTTTAAAAACATTTCCACAAGAAGGAAATGACAATCTTGAACAAACTGTTCTGGAGAATGAAAAAGGAGGTAGCTTTCCAAAGTTTTCTGAGACCACCACAATGCTGTATTCACAATTTATCAATGACATTTCACAAAATAAAACTACAGACTGATTAACTGTGATACCTGTGATGTATTGGGGCATAGATTTAATGCCGTTAATAATCTAAATTAGATCTTTAATTCAACTCAT
The DNA here is from genome assembly GCF_008692025.1 of Phocoena sinus. NCBI lineage: Eukaryota > Metazoa > Chordata > Mammalia > Artiodactyla > Phocoenidae > Phocoena > Phocoena sinus. The sequence goes on from NC_045763.1 coordinate 93,851,630, forward strand.
TTCAGGTCTAGTTATATAATGTAGAAAAGGGAGAATGATGGAGAAAAATGTTTAGAGGGACACACACACACACACACACACACACACACACACTCAGACCGGGGGTTCAGGGGAGAGGGAAAGAAAAAGAGGGGTGAGAGAGAAAAACAGAAATTTAGATAATATACTTTAATTTTTTAGGGACAGTGAACCCACAGTAGGAACATTACAAACTATTTCTTTGAAAAATTGGCTTGCAAGCTAGAAAAATGTGTAAAAATTAGTCAGATGCTGAAAGATATGGACAAAAAATGTTTCGGACCAAGAGAATGACATGTTCCAAAATATAAGGAAGTATGAGTTGTTTAGGGAAAGACCACATATTTTAGCAAAGTTGATGAATATTATACAAGATGATGTTTATCTTCTAAGAATTAGCTCATGTGTCACTTCTCAAAACACATTTTCGTAAAAAAATGTCATATGTTCAAGAAGCACAAAGCAGTTCACCAACTGTAAAGCATGATATATCACAACACGAGATAAGGATAGAGTTCAAATCATTCAAGACCTTTTATAAAAGTGCACAAGGTAAGGAGCTGCCGACATAATTTAAGCATGAGTATAACATCATATTTGTCATTTAGAAAGAGCAGTTAGGCAACAGTAGGTTAAATGAATTATAAGAAAAAAAGTCTGAAAGTGAAAACTTTTTGGAGGTTCTTGCTGAAATTCATGAAGATGATGAGAACTTGGTTGAGTTTAAGAGCATGGTGATGGAGGTGAGCAGTTCTGTTCTATAAATGTTTAGGAAATAGACTGGATGGACTCAGTGATTATATGTTAGTAAGAAGATTTAAGAATAAAATAATTTCAGTTTTTCCCTTTGGAAACTCACAAGACCATTACAGGATAGCTCTCAACAAAATATTTTTTACATTGGATGACAACATGGGACTTCATTTTTTTTTTTTTACATCTTTATTGGAGTATAATTGCTTTACAATGGTGTGTTAGTTTCTGCTTTATAACAAAGTGAATCAGTTATACATATACATATGTTCCCATATCTCTTCCCTCTTACATCTCCCTCCTGCCCACCCTCCCTATCCCACTCCTCTAGGTGGTCACAAAGCACCGAGCTGATCTCCCCCGTGCTATGTGGCTGCTTCCCACTAGCTATCTATTTTATGTCTGGTAGTGTATATATGTCCATGCCACTCTGTCACTTTGTCACAGCTTACCCTTACCCCTCCCCATATCCTCAAGTCCATTCTCTAGTAGGTCTCTGTCTTTATTCCTGTCTTACCCCTAGGTTCTTCATGACATTTTTGTTTTTTTCCTTAGATTCCATATATATGTGTTAACATACGGTATTTGTCTTTCTCTTTCTGACTTACTTCACTCTGTATGACAGACTCTAGGTCCATCCACCTCACTACAAATAACTCAATTTCGTTTCTTTTTATGGCTGAGTAGTATTCCATTGTATATATGTGCCACATCTTCTTTATCCATTCATCCGATGATGGACACTTAGGTTGCTTCCATCTCTGGGCTATTGTAAATAAAGCTGCAATGAACATTTTGGTACATGACTCTTTTTAAATTATGGTTTTCTCAGGGCATATGCCCAGTAGTAGGCCTCCACCCCCTTCTACAGCCATACCACCCTGAACGCGCCCGATATCGTCTGATCTCAGACTTCATTTTTAATTGCTCTTTGCAAAGAATTTCAGAACTGATAGCCAAATACTGATGAGGCTTTAAATGTTTCTGAAATAGTATTTTAGTAAAGCAATAAGCAATAACCTTGCACTGTCTATGACCACCAATTAATAAATATCATTAACAAATGAATATTTTTCCTGAATACTGGTAGGATTTGATGCTAATTCAGTAAAAGGGAGACCCTATAATCCATAATTCACACCTAATTAGTATTTAATCTTTTTTTCAATCCTGTGATTTAACTACAAATGGTTAGTTCAACAAAATGAGAATCTTTTTTCGGTCATTGTTGTTCAGTTAGAGACAACAGGGGTCCCTGATAGATATAGATTACCAACACATGTTTATCCTCTTATAATTATTCTAAAAGATTAGTGCAGCAAACAAGTCATCAGACCTTGATTAAGAACAATGACAAAAGGTTTCTAAACTTATTTTTCTTAATTTGCCCATCAGATATCAAAGTTTGTTTCATAAATGTGATTTTCATTCCCTTGAGAAATATAATCTTACTGAGTTAAATGTTATATTAATGCATATATTTAATAAAGTTGGAAAATTTTTAAATATATTTGTCTCTAATTATCCAAAGCCTTTATGTAATTGAGAAAACTTCCAAATTAAACCCTAAAAATTTCAAATTCTTCATGTTTAATTAATGTTTATTATTTTAATTAAAAGGATAATGGCTTAAAAGTGGTAATATTGATCAATATTGATTAATATTTTTCCATGACTTCTTTTTCAATAATAAAGCACACTTTTGAAATTATTTGAATTGATCCAATAATAAAATACATATATTTTATATATTTATCTATAAAGAGAATGAGTTGTTGAAATTATAAAATTGAGCATATTTAGATTAAAATTGGTATAACTGACTAGGAATTTCAAATAACAGAAATTTTTAAAATGAATCTGAACCAAAATAAATATTTAGTACTTAAACAAGATATTAGACCTTTTCAAGTAAAGAGGAGTACAGTCATATTTCAGAAATAGTAGTAGCAAATAGTCAATAACCAAAATATTCACTAACCAGATGATACACAACTACAAATACCTATATATAAGCACACATACATGTACATCATATGAACTCTGGTGTATATATAAGCCTTTTCCCTACCTTTTAGCCTAAGTGCTGTGAGCCAGCATCTCTTGCCTAAAATTTAGTTTTGATATTTCAGGTAGCAGTTTAATCCACTGAACTTTTATCAGAAATTGGGCACTTCCTCTAAGCTTCTTAGACAATGCAAAATGGCGTGTCAATTTGATCCACTGATAAAATCCAGTGGTCACCACCCTTTCTTCAGAGCAAGCCTTATCTTCAAGCTACATAAAATGAACAATATAAAATGGGAATCAGAATAATAAGAGGGATTGAGCAGTTCTAATTTCACTTGGCATCCTTTATTCATGTCTATGGCATCCTTCACTTGGCATCCTTTATTCATGTCTATATTATTTAAAAATAAATATGACGTTTCTTAAAACAGAAAACAATAGAAATTTTTAGTTTGGTTGCATATCAGCTATTTAAGGAAACCAATTGAATATGAACGGTTGAGATGTTGATGAAATATAAGGGCATCACTGTGAGAATATTGGAGCCTGAGATTGGCAGGGACCTACCTACCTGAGAGATTTATACCAGGAGATGAAAAAGAAGCTAAATCTCAATTTTGAGACAGGTGTTTGGTTGTACATATTAGATACATGTGTAGCCAAATGCCAGTGTTGTAATATTAACTTCTGCCAAATTTTAGTGATTGCCTTAGAGAAAAATTCTTTGGAAAGCAAAGGACAAAAAACAAAAATCCAATTGATAGTGGCTTAATTAAAGATTAATATTTTCAAATATCAAGAAGTCTGTCTAAGGCGTCCCTGGTGGCGCAGTGGTTGAGAGTCTGCCTGTTGATGCAGGGGACACGGGTTCGTGCCCCGGTCTGGGAGGATCCCACATGCTGCGGAGCAGCTGGGCCCGTGAGCCATGGCTGCTGGGCCTTTGCGTCCGGAGCCTGTGCTCTGCAACGGGAGAGGCCCGCATATCGAAAGAAGTCTGTCTATCTGTGGCCAGGTGATATTCATTCAGCAATTCAACAATATCTTGGCAAATGACTTCAGGTTATGTTACTTGTGTTTGCAAGATGTATGTTAAAAGTACCTGGACTTTTGTAGCTCATATAGCTATTTAAGGCAGGAATAACAGGTGCTTAGAGAAAGTGATGCCAGCATGTCTATTTCTTTTACTAGGAAAGCAAAAGTTTTCCAAGATAACCTCCTTTCTAAAAGACTTCCCTTTATGCGTCATTAGCTAGAACTGGGTCACATGGTTACTGCTAGCAGAAAGGAATGAAAGGAAAAGTGAAAGGAAGAACAGAATCCTAGTTGGCTTAGATCAATCATGATCCACTGTCAAGGTGTAAGCTTGGTATTGCCTAAAAATGTCAAAATTCTATTGGCAAAAAATCAGGAAAAAAGGGCAGGCCCCTAACATTTTCTTTGACCAGTGATCTATTGCAACAAATTTGTTGCTAGACATTATGTATCTTAAACTTCCAGATAATGAACATTATATTTTTAAAATTAAATACTTTTGCAAAATTTCTTTAAAATTGGGAGAAAAAAGGAAAAAATATAAATAAAGTATAATAGATTGCCACTCTTTCTTATACTGTAAAAATCCATATGTCACTTTTTATTTTTAGTTTAGCACCAAAAATGATGCATGTTGATATTTCACTATTTGGAAAATTTTATTAAAGGTTAGTGGGAGTGAAATTTTGAATATGGCATCTTTGTGAGTGTTACTTTTCAAAGAAACTAGAGTGAAGTTATTTCTGTTGATTTTTTTCATTAAAATTGTCTTAATAAATCTAGAAATAGATATCATTAGGAAAGTTTTAGGAGTAACATGTCTCAGTTAATATCACTCTGTGATTTTATCCTATTTACCACCATTTTACTTACATGCATTGACAGTGTGGATAAATTAATATGGATAGGACTGGAAGTAAAAATAACCTGCCTATTTTTAAATATATGGCCATAAGATAGTAAGAAACCAAATTATAATGTTAAGGTAATGTGATTCTCATATCTATCTAGAACAAATCGAATGAATTAATTAACTGATGAGACAATCTCTGGCATATGTGTGAGAGTAACACATAAACAGTTGTTTATTTTCTCAAACACACACACACTTTAATAAAGATATGCCAGGACCATAGAAGCACACATAAGCTCTTGGAAAACAGGCCAAAGAAATATTTAACTGGGGTTAACTACGTTCCATGCATGGCAGTTTACAACAACCACTTCTAGGTATGATCTGTCTCAGATTGATTTTCCATTTGTTTATTTTTCTTTCTTTTCTTTTTTTGCTTTTTGGTACTTCAGGTGATCAGTCTTTTCTGGAGTTATTCTGATTCATTGAAACATGACACAAAGAGATATGTTTTGTTTTTGTTTTTTTCCACCCAAATCTGAACTGTTCCTTTCCTTTTTCATCTGTTTTCCTCTCTCTCTCTCTCTCTCTTTCCCCACTTCTTACATTTTATCCTTTTCCATTTTTAAACAACAAATTAACCATTTAACTTTTTCTGACAAGTTGTTTTAAAATGCTAGTGGCTCTTGAAAAAGCTGCATTCTAGTGCTTACGGAATCTGTGGATCCCTGGTATATGAAATTTCAAATTATCAATTTATGGCTCCTACTCTTATGGTATAATGCTTTGTAATATGCACATAGAGAGCAGAAGTCAACCCTCAGAAGTTACTTGAGGATTATCTGGAAGTTTTAAAATGATATTCATAAGTGATTGTGTTAAAATTATCTTTCAGGGGAAAAAGGGAATTATAACAATCATTTTCCAGTTATTTCCCGCACTTTCAACCATGACAGTGTAAAATTGTTCAAATAGGATTGGTTTTATATGTGATACAGTTTTACTCCATTGGAGACATGCTGAATTTAAAATATTAGGTAGTAAACACAGTGAAGTACTGAATTAATCTACTTTGCTAATGCTGAGGCAAAGCTCTACTGGATAGATGCAGAGAAAAAATGAGATTAATTTCCCCAAATAGTACCTAGAATGAAAGCTGCAGTGGTTCAATTATGAGGGAAAAAAAAGTTAATTTCTTTCTCAGTCTACGTCCACAGTAAATCAACTAAACATTTAAATCAATATAATTTGATTATTGAGTTTAAGCATGACTTTTTTAAGGATCCTTTGGGTATTTGATAGATTTATTTGTAATGTAAATAATTTGACTCCAATCTCTTCATAAGTAGAATTATGAAAGTTTAAATCTGGAAGAAATATTTGAGGCCATCTAGGACACTTGTTCATTTCTCAAGTAAGGTCATCAAAGTTCATGAGAGTTAATTTCACAGGAATTCATGACTAAATGGTGGCACAGCTGCAACAATAACTTATATACTTTTGTTTCCAGACTTTGAAATTTTCTTTTGATGTTTTAAATTAAAAACAATCTTTACTATGAAACAACTGTCAGAGATGACACATTTTAAATTGCCTTTCATACTGTAAGGCATGATAATATTTCAATTATTATAACTATAATTTAGAACATTAATCCTGTATGGAAAAAATTTGTTTTAAGTATTAAAGAAAATGTAATATTTGGCAATTATTTACAGAAAAAAATGTGTAAGTGGGAAACACCAAACTGGCCAACTGGTACAAAGCTGGAGTTGTAAGTCTAATTCAGAAGCTTATCAAAAGTCTTGCAAAAATGATGGAGGTCTAACTTAAGCAGTGGGCAGAAAAAGAAAGAGATGGATGTTAAAGATTTTAAGAAATTAGAATCTCAACACCTAGCCAACTGGGATGGGGAATGATGAAGACAATTTTTGAAGACAGCAAAATGATAAGATTAAATATATTGAGTTTGAGATGCCTGTGGCATATCCATATGACTAGTCTACTTCATGGATTTTAATGTTTGCATAGTACAATAGACATATGATTTGGGCTGATACGTAAACTTTGTTGTGATCACTATTTCCCTAGTCAGTATATAAGGAGCCTACACAGTCACATAAAGAAAACAGAATAAAGATTTCTGAGAAACACTGACTAGATGGAGATTGAGAAAGCAGAGGAGGAGGCTAAGATTGAAGAAACAAAGAGAGAAGAAAATTAAGAAAGCCAGGAAGGTAAAAATGTTTTAAGGGAAGAGTGCTCCTCAGTTATCAACCGACAGGAAAATATGAAGAATGGTGGAAAATGAGATATAGCTTCTTATTAGCTCTAAAATTATATCAATTAAATGGAACTTGGCGTTATTACAGTTTTTATTCATTACCATTATTTATGACCACTGTCTGGAGATTTAGGAATTTTGAATGTGAGACTCTAGTTCCTGCTCTGGTAGAAATTCCTCTATATTCTGGATACTTGAAGCCAATTATTGGAATGTCAGTCAGGTTATTGCATGTATTACCTGAAAAAAATGAGCATTGAAAAAATTGTTTTTCTTGACAGTACGTCTTAAAAAATTCAAAAATGATAATTTCAAATTTTATTTCAAACTTTAATACAATGACAATTCTATAGCTAGTTTTATATTAAATGATTCATATTTGAGGAAATGTTTTTGTTTTCAAAATATGTATTTAATTATCTGAAATCATGAACTGCATGAGAAACGATCTCTTAATATGATAGGATAAGGAGAATTTGTTCATAAAAATAGTATTTATAATGAATAATATTTTTCTTTGTTTTAAATGTTAGTCAATAAATTTTTTAATAATATCAGTTTCAAATGCATTCACCCTTCTCAAATACAAAGTATTTGTATTTAAGTACTTGTGTTTATACTTGTGCTCATATATAAGCAGAGAAGTATATAAAGCAGCCCCTTTCCCTTTGAAGTGTATCTGCAACAAGCTAAAGTGACTTTCCTAAATTTTGTTGTTACCTATTAATATATTTCAGTAAATTAGGAATTCTTTGAGTTAAACTTGACCAAAGCAAACTAATCATAATTCATAAGTTTCAAAGTTTCATTGCTCATAATGGTGTTTCAACATTTAGTACTTTAAATCACAGTATATAGTGAGAAATTTTTAAGATATTTTATATCATTGTCATATATCCCATTGATATAGTGAAATCAATACATACATTCAATACATATAATTCCTTGGTAACCATAATAGTTAATTTTATGTGTCCACTTGACTGGGCCCCAGCTGTCCAGATGTTTGGTTAAATATTATTCTGGTATGTCTATGAGGGTATCTCAGGAAAAGATTAACATTTGTGTTTGTAAACTGAGTAAAGCAGATTGCCCTACCCAGTGTCTGATGGGGGAAGGCGGTGTGGCCATCCAGTCGTTGAAGGCCTGAATAGTACAAAAAGGCTATCTTTACACACTAAGGCATGGGTGTGTGTGTGTATGTGTGTGTGTGTGTGTGTGTGTGTGTGTTTCCATCTATATCTATATCTATCTATATTCTACTTGTTCTGTTTCTCTGGAGAATTCAAACTAATACAGATTTTGGTACCAAAGTGATTCCAGAGGAACAGAATTTTAAGGAAAGTTTTCTGAATAGGTTTTGGAGTTCTGGAATAGACTCTCTAATCTGATTAGATTTAAAGATATTAAAAACTCCATTTCCAATAGAAGAGAGAGCACTGATAGTCCATGGCCTGATCTGGAAATAGAGATATGCAAAATATTTCCATTGCATACTCCTAATCAGCCACTTATAAGAAGCAAGGAGTGGGTGAATCTGGATATGATATTTTTGAACATTTTTTGAAAACTAACAAACATAATGAAATTGCTTGCCCCTAATATCACTGGAAAAAAGTTGTGAAAGAAGAAGATAAAATATATGTAGCACATATATATTTCAAAAGAATTTGTAAAGTATGTAAATAACTTTCATAAAAAAAGAAGGTAATTTTTAAAAATTTACCAAAGTTTTATTTTTTAGTTTTTATTTTCTTTCATTTAATTATTTTTTAACATCTTTATTGGAGTATAATTGCTTTACAATGGTGTGTTAGTTTCTGCTTTATAACAGAATGAATCAGTTATACATATACATATATCCCCATATCTCCTCCCTCTTGCATCTCCCTCCCAACATCCCTAGCCCACCCCTCTAAGTGGTCACAAAGCACCTAGCTGATCTCCCTGTACTATGCAGCTGCTTCTCACTAGCTATCTATTTTACATTTGGTAGCATATATATGTCCATGACAACCTCTCACTTCGTCCCAGCTTACCCTTCCCCCTCACCGTGTCCTCAAGTCTATTCTCTACGTCTGTTATCTTTATTCCTGTCCTGCCCCTACGTTCTTCATAACCTTTTTTTTTTTTTTAGATTCCATATATATGTGTTAGAATATGGTATTTGTTTTTCTCTTTCTGACTTACTTCACTCTGTAGAACAGTCTCTAGGTTCATCCACCTCACTACAAATAACTCAATTACGTTTCTTGTTATGCTGAGTAATATTCCATTGTGCATATGTGCCACATCCTCTTTATCCATTCATCTGTCGATGGACACTTAGGTTGCTTCCATGTCCTCTATTGTAAATAGAGCTTCATTGAACATTGTGGTACATGACACTTTTTGAATTATGGTTTTCTCAGGTTATATACCAATAGTGAGATTCCTGGGTCATATGGTAGTTCTATTTTTAGTTTTTTAAGGAACCTCTATACTGTTCTCAATAGTGGCTGTATCAATTTACAGTCCCACCAACAGTGCAAGAGTGTTCCCTTTTCTCCACACCCTCTCCAGCATTTATTGTTTGTAGATTTTTTGATGAAGACCATTCTGACTGGTGTGAGGTGATACCTCATTGTAGTTTTGATTTGCATTTCTCTAATGATTAGTGATGTTGAGCATTCTTTTATGTGTTTGTTAGCAATCTGTATATCTTATTTGTAGAAATGTCTATTTAGGTCTTCTGCCCATTCTTGGATTGGGTTTTTTGTTTTGATGATATTGAGCTGCATGAGCTACTTGTATATATTGGAGATTAATCCTTTGTCAGTTGCTTCGTATGCAAATATTTTCTCTCATTCTGAGAGTTCTCTTTTCGTTTTGTTTATGGTTTCCTTTGCTGTGCAAAAGCTTTTAAGTTTCATTAGGTTTCATTTGTTTATTTTTGTTTTTATTTCCATTTCTCTAGGAAGAGGGTCAAAAAGGGTCAAATAACAAAGTGAATCAGCTATACATATATCCCCATATCTGATTCACTTTGCTGATTCACTTTGTATGTTTTTATCATACATGGGTGTTGAATTTTTTCAATCATATTGCTGTGATTTATGTCATAGAGTGTTCTGTGTATGTTTTCCTCTAAGAGTTTTATAGTGTCTGGCCTTACATTTAGGTCTTTATTCCATTTTGAGGGTTTTTTTTGTATATGGTGTTAGGGAGTGTTCTAATTTCATTCTTTTACATGCAGCTGTCCAGTTTTCCAGACAGCACTTATTGAAGAGACTGTCTTTTCTCCATTGTATTTCCTTGCCCACTTCGTCAGAGATTAGTTGGCCATATGTGCGTGGGTTTATCTCTGGGCATTCTGTCCTATTCCATTGATCTATATTTCTGATTTTGTGCCTGTACCATATTGACTTGATTACTGTAGCTTTGTAGTGTAGTCTGAAGTCCAGGAGCCTGATTCCTCCAGCTCCGTTTTTCTTTCTCAAGATTGCTTTGGCTATTCAGGATCTCTTGTGTTTCCATACAAATGGTGCAATTTTTTGTTCTATTTCTGTGAAAAACGCCACTGGTAATTTGATAGGGATTGCATTGAATCTGTAGATTGCTTTGGGTAGTAGAGTCATTTTCACAATGTTGATTCTTCCAATCCAAGAACATGGTGTGTCTCTCCATATGTTTGCATCATCTTTAATTCCTTTCATCAGTGTCGTATAGTTTTCTGCATACGGGTCTTCTTTATCCTTAGGTAGGCTTTTCCCTAAGTATTTTATTCTGTTTGTTGTAATGGTAAATGGGAGTGTTTCCTTAATTTCTCTTTCAGATTTTTTGTTTTTAGTGTATAGGAATGCAAGAGATTTCTGTGCATTAATTTTGTATCCTGCTACTTTACCAAATTCATTGATTAGCTCTAGTAGTTTTCTGGTAGCATCTTTAGGATTCTCTATGTTTAGTATAATGTCCCCTGCAAAAAAAAATGACAGTTTTACTTCTTTTCTGATTTGGATTCCTTTAATTTCTTTTTCTTCTCTGATTGCTGTGGCTAAAACTTCCAAAGCTATGCTGAATAATATTGGTGAGAGTGGACAACATTGTCTTGTTCCTGATCTTAGAGGAAATGTTTTCAGTTTTTCACCATTGAGAAACGTTGGTTGTTGGTTTGTCATATATGTCCTTTTTATGTTGAGGTAAGTTCCCTCTATGCCTACTTTCTGGAGGATTTTTATCATACATCGGTGTTGAATTTTTTCAAAAGCTTTTTCTGCATCTATTAAGATGATCGTATGGTCTTTATCCTTCAGTTGTTAATATGGTGTACCATGTTGATTGATTTGCATATATTGAATAGTTCTTGCATTCTTGGGATAAACCCCATTTGATTATGGTGTATGATCCTTTTAATGTGCGGTTGCATTCTGTTTGCTAGTATTTTGTTGAAAATTTTTGCATCTATGTTCATCAGTGATATTGGCCTGTAGTTTTCTTTCTTTGTGACATCTTTGTCTGGTTTTGTTATCAGGGTGATGGTGACTTTGTAGAATGAGTTTGGGGGTGGTCCTCCCTCTGCTATATTTTGGAAGAGTTTGAGAAGGATAGGTGTTAGCTCTTCTCTAAATGTTTGATAGAATTCACCTGTGAAGCCATCTGGTCCTGGGCTTTCTTTGTTGGAAGATTTTTAATCACAGTTTCAATTTCAGTGCTTGTTTTTGGTCTGTTTATATTTTCAGTTTCTTCCTGGTTCATTTTTGGTAGGTTATGCTTTTCCAAGAATTTGTCCATTTTTTCCAGGTTGTCCATTTTATTGGTATATAGTTGCTTGTAGTAATCTCTCATGATACTTTGTATTTCTGCAGTGTCAGTTATTACTTCTCCTTTTTAATTTCTAATTATATTGATTTGAGTCTTCTCCCTTTTTTTTTCTTGATGAGTCTAGCTAATGGTTTATAAATTTTATTTATCTTCTCAAGAACCAGCTTTTAGTTTTCTTGATCTCTTCTATTGTTTCCTTCATTTCTTTTTCATTTATTTCTGACCTGATCTTTATGATTTCTTTTCTTCTGCTAACTGGGACTTTTGTGTTCTTCTTGCTCTGATTGCTTTTGATGTAAGGTTAAGTTGTTTATTTGAGATTTTTCTTGTTTCTTGAGGTAGGATTGTATTGCTATAAACTTCCTTCTTAGAACTGCTTTTGCTGCATCCCATAGGTTTTGGGTCATTGTGTTTTCATTTGTTTCTAGGTATTTTTTGACTTCCTCTTTGACTTCTTCAGTGATCCCTTGGTTATATAATAGTGTATTGTTTAGCCTCCCTGTGTTTGCAATTTTTATAGATTTTGTCCTGTTTTGAAATCTAGTCTCCTAGCATTGTGTTTGAAAAGATACTTGATATGACTTCAATTTTATTAAATTTACCAAGGCTTGATTTGTGACCCAAGATATGCCCTATCCTGGAAAATGTTCCATGAGCACTTGGGAAGAAAGTGTATTCTGATGCTTTTTGATGGAATGTCCTATAAATATCAATTAAATCCATGTTGTTTAATGTATCATGTAAACCTTGTGTTTCCTTATTTATTTTCATTTTGGATGATCTGTCCATTGGTGAAAGTGGGGTGTTAAAGTCCCCTACTACAATTCTGTTACTGTCGATTTCCTCTTTTGTGGCTCTTAGCATTTGCCTTATGTATTGAGGTGCTCCTATGTTGGGTGCATAAATATTTACTATTGTTATATCTTCTTGGATTGATCCCTTGATCATTATGTAGTGTCCTTCTTTGTCTCTTGTAATAGTCTTTATTTTATAGTCTCTTTTGTCTGATATGAGATTTGCAACTCCAGATTTCTTTTGATTTGCATTTGCATGGAATATCTTTTTTCATCCTCTCACTTTCAGTGTGTATGTATCTCTAAGTCTGAAGTGGGTGTCTTGTAGACAGCATATGTATGGGTCTCGTTCTTGTATCCATTCAGCCAGTCTATGTCTTTTGGTTGAAGTATTTAATCCATTTACATTTAAGGTAATTATTGAGATGTATGTTCCCATTACTATTTTCTTAATTGCTTTGGGTTTTTTATTGTAGGTCTTTTCCTTCTCTTGTGTTTCCTGCCTGGAGAAATTCCTTTAACATTGTTTTAGAGCTGGTTTGCTGGTGCCGAATTCTCTTAGCTTTTGCTTGTCTGTAAAGGTTTTAATTTCTCTGTCAAATCTGAATGAGATCCTTGCTGGGTAGAGTAATCTTGGTTGTAGGTTTTTCCCTTTCATCACTTTAAATATTTCCTGCCACTCCCTTCTGGCTTGCAGCATTTCTGCTGAAAGAACAGCTCTTAACCTTTTGGGGATTCCCTTTCATATTCTTTGTTGTTTTTCCCTTGCTGCTTTTAATATTTTTTCTTTGTATTTAATTTTGATGGTTTGATTAATATGTGTCTTGGTATGTTTCTCTTGGATTTATTCTGTGTGGGACTCTCTGTGCTTCCTAGGCTTGATTGACTATTTCCTTTCCCATATTAGAGAAGTTTTCAATTATAACCTCTTCAAATATTTCCTCCGTCCCTTTCTTTTTCTCTTCTTCTTCTGGGACCCCTATAATTCAAATATTGGCACATTTAATGTTGTCCCAGAGGTCTCTGAGACTGTCCTTCAATTCTTTTTTTTTTTTTCCTCCTCTACAGTGGTTATTTCCACACTTTTATCTTCCAAGTCACTTATCCATCTTCTGCCTCAGTTATTCTGCTATTGAGTCCTTCTAGAGATTTGTTAATTCCAGTTATTGTGTTGTTCATCATTATTTGTTTGCTCTTTAGTTCTTCTAGGTCCTTGCTAAATGTTTCTTGTATTTTCTCCATTTTATTTCCAAGATTTTGGATCATCTTTACTATCACTACTGTGAATTCTTTTTCAGATAGACTGCCTATTTCCTCTTCATTTGTTTAGTCTGGGGGTTTTTACCTTGCTCATCATCTGCTGTGTGTTTCTCTGTCTTCTCATTTTCCTTAACTTACTGTGTTTGGGGTCTCCTTTTCACAGGCTGCACGTTCATAGTTCCCTTTGTTTTTGTTGTCTGCCCCCAGTGGCTAAGGTTGGTTCAGTGGGTTGTGTAGGCTTCCTGGTCGAGGGGACTGGTGCCTGTGTTCTGGTAGATGAGGCTGGATCTTGTCTTTATGGTGGACAGGACTGCATCCGGTGATGTGTTTTGGGGTGTCTGTGACCTTTTTATGATTTATGCTGCCTCTTGGTTAATGGGTGGAGTTGTGTTCCTGTCTTGCTAGTTGTTTGGCATGGGGTGTCCAGCACTGTATCTTGCTGGTCATTGAGTGGAGCTGGGTCTTAGCATTGAGATGGAGATCTTTCAGAGAGCTTCCGCCATTTGATATTATGTGGAGCTGGGATGTCTCTGGTGGACAAATGTCCTGAACTCGGCTCTCTGACCTCAGAGGCACAGACCTGACACCTGGCTGGATCCTGTCAGGATCAGAAGAAAAGGGAGAAAAAGAAGAAAGAATAAAATAAAATGAAATAAAATTATTAAAATTATTTTTAACTTTTAAAAATCTAAAAATTTTAAAATAATAAAAAAAGAAAAAAAAAGAAAGGAAGAAGAGAGCAACCAAACCAAAAAACAAATCCACCAATGACAACAAGTACTAAAACTATGCTAAGAGAAGAAAAAAAAAAACAAACGAACAGACAAAACCCTAGGACAAATGGTAAAACAAATCTGTACAGACAAAATCACACAAAGAGGCATACACATACCCACTCACAATAAGAGAAAAAGGAAATAAATATATATATCTATATATTAAAAAAAAGGAAGAGAGCAACCGAATCAATAAACAAATCTACCAATGATAATAAACTCTAATTACTAAACTAAGATAAACATAAAACCAGAAACAAATTAGATGCAGAAAGCAAACCCCACATCTACAGTTGCTCACAAAGTCCACTGCCTCAATTTTGGGATGATTCGTTGTCTATTCAGGTATTCCAGAGATGCAGGACACATGAAGTTGATTGTGGATATTTAATCCACTGCTCTTGAGGCTGCTGGGACAGATATCCATTTCTCTTCTCTGTTCACACAGCTCCTGGGTTTCAGTTTTGGATTTGGACCTGCCTCTGCATGTAGGTCGCCCTCTGGTGTCTGTTCTTCACTCAGATAGGATGGGGTTAAAGTAGCAGCTGATTAGGGGGCTCTGGCTCACTCAGGCCAGGGAGAGGGAGGGGTATGGAATGCGGGGCAAGCCTGCCATGGCAGAGGCCGGTGTGACTTTGCAACAGCCTGAGGCGAGCTGTGTGTTCTCCCAGGGAAGTTGTGCCTGGATCACGGGACCCTGGCAATGGTGGGCTGCACAGGCTCCTGGGAGGGGAGGTGTGGATAGTGACCTGTGCTTGCTCACAGGCTTCTTGGTGGCGGCAGCAGCAGCCTTAGCATCTCATGCCCTTCTCTGGTGTCCACAGTGATAGCTGCAGCTTGTGCCTGTCTCTGGAGCTCATTTAGGTGGAGCTCTGAATCCCCTTTCCTTGCCCACCCTGAAACAATGGTCTCTTGCCTCTTAGGCAGGTCCAGACATTTTCCCGACTCCCTTCCGGCCAGTTGTGGTGCACTAGCCCCCTTCAGGCTGTGTTCATGTTCATGCAGCCAACCCCAGTCCTCTCCCTGGGATCTGACCTCTGAAGCCAGAGCCTCAGCTCCCAGCCCCCACCTGCCCCAGTGGGTGAGCAGACAAGCATCTCAGGCTGGTGAGTGCTGGTCGGCACTGATCCTTTCTGTGGGATTCTCTCTGCTTTGCCCTCTGCACCCCTATTGCTGTGCTCTCATCTATGGCTCCAAAGTTTCCCTCCCACCAACCCCTGTCTCCACCAGTGAAGGGGTTTTCTAGTGTGTGGAAACTTTTCCTCCTTCACAGCTCTTTCCTAGAGGTGCAGGTCCTGTCCCTATTCTTTTGTCTCTGTTTTTTCTTTTTTTTTTTATTGCCCTACCCAGGTACATGGTGAGTTTCTTGCCTTTTGGGAAGTCTGAGGTCTTCTGCCAGCATTCAGTAGGTGTTCTGTAGGAGTTGCTCCACGTGTAGATGTATTTCTGTTGTATTTGTGGTGAGGAAGGTGGTCTGCACCTCTTACTCCTCTGCCATCTTGAAGGTCTCTCTTGCCAAAGTTTTGAATGGAAAATTAGCAAAACTAATATTCTATTAGTTGCACAGATAGAATATTAGCACATAAAAATATATTCAGCATCATTAATACTTGAGGAAATGCAAATTAAACCACAATGAAATATCCCTACTTATCCAATATAATTGTTAAATTTTAAAAAGATGCTATAGCAAATACTACCATAGATGTGAAATAACTGCTGGTAGGAATATATAATGATATAACTATTTTAGAAAATTGTTTGGAAGTTTTTCAAAAAGTTAAATATATATCCATCATATGACCAAACCATTACAATCTTGGGCAATTAGCAAAAGGAAATGAAACCATATGTGCATAACTTGTACATGAAATTTCATAATAGCTTTATTTTTAGTAGCCACAATATGAAGAAAAAAATTGAGGGTAAATGATGAACAAACTACATACTATTCTACATACGAGAATACTATTCACTCTTAAAAATACATGAACTGCTGATAAAACATGGATGAACTTCAAAATAATGACACTGTGTTAAAGAAGCCAGATAATCAATCAATATTATAGGAATCAATTTATATAAATTCTAGAATTACAAAGCTTATTAATATAGACAGAAAGGAGTAGTTGCTCAAGGATGAGAGATGAAAGGAGTGAAGGAAGGACTACAAAGAAGCATGAACAATTATTTAGGAGTATTGGATGTCTTGATTATTTTGACTGTGATAGTGATTTCATGGGTATTTGCAAACATCAAAACTCACTAAATTGTATACATTAAATACATTTAGTTTATTGTACAGCAATTACACATTAGTAAAGCTGTAAGTTATTTAGCCTTATTGAGGCCTTCTTATGTCACCATGTGTAAAATTCCATTTACCTTCTTGACATTTCTAGTCCCCTTTTAAAATTTTGTTTATTTATTATTACCTTCATATTTATTGCTAACTAAAAACACCTAATTTATTCTTTTAATTTGCTTACAAGTAGGCATATATTTTTATCATTTTAAACACTGCTTTATTTCTACTGACTAGAAAATTCCTCTACCATAGTAAGTGCAAACTAAACATTTGTTAAATAAATAAATAAATAAATGATTGAATGAAAGAGTAGGAGAAATTGATGGTATTAATTAATATGACTCAATGGAGTCAATGGATGGTTGGAGCTGGGTTACTAGGAGAATTGCAAAGGAAAACTAAAAGGAAGTGCCACAAAGATATATGCTTGTGTTGAATTATTGGAGACATTATGTTTACTGGCAATGATATGTCTAAATTTGGACCACTGGGTCAAGTTACTAGGTAAGGTGGGGGAAGCAATATTTGAAGGGGAAACAATGAAGAAATTAAGATCCCAGAGGTTTGGAAATATATTTATTTTTATTGATGTCAAATGTAAGGTAAATTTAGTTGGAAAGAATTATAGTATGCCAAGAGCCAGTAAATTTAAAGGAATGAAGTAAACTCTATGATGACAATAAGTAGGTACATCAGTGGGTAAACTGATATGAGATTCAAAGTTTCCTGTTCTTAGGAAGAAGAAACATCTGCAAACAAAATGTAGCTGTTAGAAGCAATCTACTCACATTTTAGATAGTGAGAAAAGAAATAGTCCCATAGTGGGAAAGTTGCAAGGGAAATGATAGTTCTAAGGAGGCAAGCCAGAACACAGTTAAAGGGAGAAAGCCAAGGGATCATTCTGAAAAGAGATTAAGGATATAGGAGATTTGGTTGATGACTGACTTTGAAGACTATATACATTCTGCTCAAATTTAAGGGAAACTTATTAGAAAAACTGAAGGGGCAACATGATCTAACAGATTTTACAACCCCATGAAAACCATCACTATAGGAGAAGCCTCTCCAACAGAAGCTGTGGCCTTCAATAGAGGAATGAGGCCAAGGTCTCATTCCTGCATGGTCATAACCAGGGGATTACCTCTCCTGACCTCTTCTCTTCACACACTCTGATTTTCAGATGGTAGCTCCTTATGACAAAATCTAAACAGAAACTAGAGAGCAAGAGATCCTGGTTCCTGAACTACATTGAGGTCAACCTCCTGAGACAGAAAACAGAGTGCAGAAAGGCAGAGAGTGAATTTGGAGGAGCAAGTGATGCCTTTCTTGTACAGAATCTTTCTATGTTCCTCAGTCATATGGCTGAACTTTTAAAAGTTCATTCTTCCCAAATTGTTTTATAAGTCAATGGAGTTTACTTTAAAAAATTATATGTGTATTTAATTTGGATAACCCAATATATTTGTCCAAAAATTTTTTAGGAAAGGATTAAGTTTCCTGATTTGTTAATTAGACTTGGAAAAATAAGAGCAAAAAACGGTATTTGCCTTACTAAAGACATTCTATGAAGTTATAGTAACACAAATATTTTGGTACTACTTAAGGACACATGGTAGATGCCACAGTATTAGGTTAGATAACACAGAGATAGACCATGTGTATGTGAAATCTTGATATATGATAAATTTGGGTTGTCTAATAAATGAGGAAGAGAAGGAATATATTTTACTCAATGCTAAAAAAAATTGCTCACTCCATGTGGAAAAATTAATATTAACATTGATAATCTTTCAGCTTCTACTTAGGTTGCAGAAAGCCTGAAAATGGCATTACCCTCACATTTACAATACACAAAACACAACTCTTCTTAAATGTATCAGAAAGCTGTGATTACAGGAAAACTAACCTGAAACTTGAAAGACAGGTGACTACAGAGGAGAGATGATATGAGTATTGCTTGGGGCAGAGGTTGAAATCCAGACAGCATGGAAATCAGTAAAAAGAATTCAGCTAAAATTTGTAATAAATTTTTAAAAGCCAAGTGTAGACTAGACTGACAGTATAGAAGTCCTGGAAGTCACAGACACAGAGGGAATTGATGCTTATTTGTGGTTTCTACACCACAAACTCTACCTGGTTTTTCACAAGAAAGACTGGGAGTTGAATGGAAGTCTGAGAAAGTCTCCAACATGGTTACTCCCAGGGAAGAAAACAGCAGCTGTATAAGGCATTACCCATTTGGGCTCTCTCCTATATTCCCTATGGAACAAAAGCCTTAAGCTACTTGTGGAAGGGCAGCAAACCCATTACCCATAGGGCACAAGTGAGACCCAGTGGAATGTGGTAAGGTTCTAGGCCCAGAACATTAGAGATCTCCTGTAGCAGGGGTAGGGGTAGTCACTTAGAGAGCCTCACCACCGATATCCAGGATCAGATCTCCAACAAAAGGCTGAAGGTGAAACATGGCAACAGAGAATGCATCCTCTCCTTGCACTCCATTCCAAATCCAGGCTAACAAGTATAAAGTAACATGTACCAGCAGTTTATTGTTGGGGAAGTTAAAGAGGAAAGAGATGTTCTCTGAGGAGCAATTATCAATACAAAAAGAAGAACTGAAGCTGAGGGGAGAGAAAACATTGAGAACAATTCACTGCAAGCCAGCCTCTAAACACATTACAAGGGAACTCTAGAAATATTTAAAGCCTGTGGTGCTCTGAGTGTTGTAATAGCAACAACAAAATCTATATGCTGCTCAAATCCTAACTTAATTGACTAAACCCTCAAACTGGCAATACTTATAAATGTGAATAAGGCCAACAAGTGGGATATGACAGCACAGGAATTCTTATACATACTGGTAGACATATAAACATTTGTGTCCATGTAACCCTGTGGTCTACCTCTGAGAAAAAGTCTCACCAAGGTCCATAAAAGGATATTCATTAATTGTAGTAATAGAGAGTTGAGGAAAACTGGTTTCCATCACTAGGGCAATTAATAAAGAAAGTGGGTGCATTTACCCCATGAAATAATATGCAGTTGTTCAAAGCAAAATATAAGGTACCTATAAACATTGGTATCCAAATCTTAAAAGTATCGTGCTGAGAGATAAAGAAAAAGACATCCATAGCACAATGTCATTTTTAAATAAAAATACATGCACAAAAACTAATTCAGTATAAAAACTAAATATTTAACAAGGACATGTATCAGTAAAAGGATACCCACAAAAGCCATGAGAACAGATGATCAAATAGGAGCATGGAGATAGGACACAATGAATAAAGTGAATAAACAGATAAATATACAAGTAAAATAGGAGTGAGCTTTTATGAAGACTGATGTCAATTCATTTCTATGAATACAGAAGAAAAATTAATTTGAATTTTTCACCTTGAGTTAAACAATCAAATAAAATAAAACCTACAGTGGTCACTAAATATATTGGGTTTTCTAGTTTAATTACAGAAAAATATTTAGAAGCACCTAGGTCATCGTGTGTGTGTGTGTGTGTGTGGTTTAAAGAAGAGCTATCATTCATTTACTTTTTTTTTAACCTTAATTAATTGATGTCTAATTTCATTTATTTAGCTCAAAGACATTTAAATAGATGGTATTTCTCAACTATGATACAAATTCAACTTTAACAGGATTCATGTTGAAAAAGAAGAAATAATAAGAAAACAGAAATAGTGTTTTCAAAATTTTTCCTGACTCTGAGAAACTCTAGAGAGTGAACCACAATCTTTCTCTCTCATTGAAATCAGTAAAGTGACAAATCTGATGAGTGTTACAATAAAAGTTTAAATAGTATAAATGAAATTCATAAAAAAGATCTTCCTTTGGAGGCAGTCTTAGAAAGTTTCATAGAATCTCCCAGCTTGCTGATAGGCTTAATTGTACAAAGTAGTAACATTTGGAACTGGGCAGTCCTAGATAATAGACAATTTTTATTCACAAATCAGATTGCAGAAGAAAGTTGTTCCCCAAATAAAAAGCAGCACTTACTACCATTATCCAAATATTGAATCATGAATGTCTGCACATGCCAAACAAAGCTCCAGAACAATTATTTTGAATTTTTGTTGAAGAAAAAAAAATGACTCTTTCCAGCCTAATTTCTATTATACTATCAGCAAATCATCTATTATCATATAAGACTAAATCCCTTTCATTGGTTCCCCAATAGTCACTTGTACTAGTTTAAATTAAAATTAGTTAAAATTAAATAAAATTTAAGTCAATTCCCCAGTCACATTAGAAGCATTTCAAATGCTCAGTAGCTCTATGTGGCTAGTCTATCATACTGACAGTGCAACTTTAGAGCATTTCCATCATCACAGAAACAGCATTGGTGTAAAGAATATACAGTATTATATTTTATATTGTTGTTGGTTGTTAAAATAAGATAGAACAACCTACTGTCTTCAAAAGACATCTGTCATGCTAATAATGTAAAGAAGTATTCTCCGAACCTATAGTCTATAAATTTTAGTGCCATTGCTAGAGGCATCCAAAACAAAGGTGGGTTATATAGATGTAAATAGCACATGAAATTCAATGAAAGAAAACCAATCAAAGGAAGATAAAATATTCTCAAGAGGTATAAGCACACAGAAGCTTGTCTTATGACATAAAAAATATATAAGTGGTCTTGTTTTATGACATGAAGTATATATATGTGGTCTCTATCTTTATGTGTTCCAACCAAAATCTTCAAATATATTTCCTATAAAGAGACACAGTATACAAATCTATTGATACATAACAATAAAAACAGATAAAATTTCCTATAACAAGAACGTTTTTAAAACAAAATTTAAAAGTAGCATTGTCAAAGACTTTTCACACCTTGATGAAAGTTTTAACATTATTAATTCTCTAATGTATTTTCAGTGAGTTGGTATGATTAATGTGTTAGCAATAATACCATGCAAAATAGGAAAAAGAAACAACACAAGATGAAACTAGCCTGACAAGAGAACAACATAAGGTCTTATAATTAGTAGGACACACAGGATGTTATCTCAGTAAATATAAAAACACTATTAAAGGTAAAAACTAATTTCTATTCTAGAATCCTCAAAAGAAGTATTAATATTGATATATCAAGTTACTAGAAAAAATCCAAACTCCCTCCTAGGAAATCAGTTATCATTGTCTTTCAGTCTTCTGAAACATTAAATATTCTATAACATGTTTGCATTTTGTGCTTAGTTTTCAGATCTAACAGAATAGGTCACTGTAAAAGTGTGGCCTTGACTCTGGCAAGGAATTTTATTTTGACATGAATTTTATTTTGACATACAATAGAGAGTAGATTGGAGAGCTTTTCTAAAGATAATTTTTGACCAAGTGAGAAGTGCATCTAAGTTAGCCATAATAATTATAATGTTAAAATTACTAGAGATTCAAGTATCCAATCCCATTTCAGGGTGGTTGGCTTAGTCCAGAGGTAAATTCTATCCTTGCCCAGGTCCAGACAACTGTCTCACAAGTGAAACTAAATAAAAAAGATATGGATGTGGCAATATATACAATGGAATATTACTCAGCCATAAAAAGGAACGAAACTGAGTTATTTGTATTGAGGTGGATGGACCTAGAGACTGTCATACAGAGTGAAGTAAGTCAGAAAGAGAAAAACAAATACCATATTCTAACACATATATATGGAATCTAAAAAAAAAGAAAATGGTCAGAAGAACCTAGGGGCAAGATGCGAATAAAGATGCAGACCTACTAGAGAATGCTCTTGAGGATACGGGGAGGGGGAAGGGTAAGCTGGGACAAAGTGAGAGAGTGGCATGGACATATATACACTACCAAACGTAAAATAGATAGCTAGTGGGAAGCAGCCGCATAGCACAGGGAGATCAGCTCGGTGCTTTGTGACTGCCTGGAGGGGTGGGATAGGGAGAGTGGGAGGGAGGGAGATGCAAGAGGGAAGAGATATGGGGGCATATGTCTATGTATAACTGATTCACTTTGTTATAAAGCAGAAACTGACACACCATTGTGAAGCAATCATACTCTAATAAAGATGTTAAAAAAGAAAAAAAATTAAAAAGAAAAAAAATTAAAAAGATAAAAAAGGTATAGTCAGTTCAGCCATATTCTCACTGATATTAAGAAAATAGATCCACAGTGAGCTGCCTACTAATTAATTATATCCAATTTATAAGTGTAATCCTTAAATATCTATTTTAGTCACACAATATAAAAAAGTTATTATATTAATATTTTAATGGCAAATCAAATTTATATCCTTCACAAGAGAAACAAAGGAGGTAAATTTTATGTGCAAAGATATGCACTTGCAAAAAATACGATTCATATACTGTATACATATGTATTCCAACATTGTAAAAGAGAGCAATTATGCAGTGCAAAATTTGTGGGAATGTACATATAGCATTCCCCTTACAGTTTTCTTCTCTTCCCTTCCCTCTCACTGGTACCCATGGCCAATGCTCTTCATTATGAGCAGCCAGCTAACTCATAAAGAAAAGCAAGCAACTAGAAATTAGTCATAATTGAATAAATATATTGATAAACACATTGTATAAACTATTACCAGGTCAAAACATATAAATAAGGATGGGTTTCCTATTGCTAAATGAAAGAATTTAAGTCCCTGGAATCAGAAATACCCATAGGAATCTGGATATTTCCCAACTTGTCTCCAGTGAATTTTATTCCACTTGATATTTCACAAATTTACATTTAAGAATAAAACAAAATTTGGAATTACTTCATGTAATACCCTACTTGGTATTACATAATGCATAATAACATATCAAGGACTTTTTTAAGACTTTCAATACTTGGAGTAAAACATTTTAAAATTTGTTTATCAACATTTTAATTCATAACATTTCTGAAGAACACATTTTGGAAAACACTTTGTTTGCTTAAATGATTTAATTTTTAAATGAGGACTTCGAATTACAAAGAATAGGATTATTGAATTCTCCAAAACACAACAAAATCTGTTAACAAAGAAAAGTTTTAAGAAAAAATATCACCTTAGCAGAGCTGTGTCTCAGAAAGGGAAGCTACATATATAAACAAAGTTGATAAGGCTTTGGAGTCTGAGCTCAAGTGGTTTACCATGCATTTTTCAAGGCAAAATCAGATTGAAATTAGGCAAAAGTTATGATATAACAGTTTAGAATTAGAGGTCTCAGCGTCTTGATGTGAATGGAAAAATACTTCTGTTTTATACATTAGCTGCTTGCCCAGATGACTAGAATATTGATCTGTAGGGATTTCCTTTATCACACATTGAAATTATTTGTCTTATAGCTTCAATTCTCTGTGGCAGAATTTTCCTGAAACAACTAAGTAATACTGACTTAAGTAGTCCACAGTCATATTTAAGTCACAGTGACAGGTATAGTCTTGATTCTCAGTCCCCCATCATAGTCATTCTTCAGTGAGTATGATGATAGGTCATTATCAACTGGGGAAATGATCATTCCAGATCTCCCCCCACTCTTTGAATAGTCATGATTGTATACCAGATTTTTGGTGGCAGTTATTTGATCTACTTCATATGTCAGGGTTATGTGATCTTTTAGATGAAGACCACTTATTATTTATTTATATTGACATATAGTTGATTTACAATGTTGTGTTACTTTCTGCCGTAGAGCAAAGTGATCCAGTTATACATACATATATATATGTGTATATATATATATATATATATATATATATATATACATACTTTCTCATATTCTTTTTCATTATGGTTTATCACAGGATATTGAATATACTTCCCTCTGCTACACAGTGAGACCTTGTTTTTTATCTACCCTATATATAATAGTTTGCATCTACTAATTAAAAACTCCCACTCTAGAGTCATGTACCAAAATGTTCATTGCAGCTCTATTTACAATAGCCCGGAGATGGAAACAACCTAAGCGCCCATCATCGGATGAATGGATAAAGAAGATGTGGCACATATATACAATGGAATATTACTCAGCCTTAAAAAGAAATGAAATTGAGCTATTTGTAATGAGATGGATAGACCTAGAGTCTGTCATTCAGAGCGAAGTAAGTCAGAAAGAAAAAGACAAATACCGTATGCTAACACATATATATGAAATTTAAGGGGAAAAAATGTCATGAAGAACCTAGGGGTAAGACAGGAATAAAGACGCAGACCTACTGGAGAACGGACTTGAGGATATGGGGAGGGGGAAGGGTGAGCTTTGACAGGGTGAGAGAGAGTCATGGACATATACACACTAACAAACGTAGTAAGGTAGATAGCTAGGGGGAAGCAGCCGCAAGGCACAGGATATTAGCTCAGTGCTTTGTGACAGCCTGGAGGGGTGGGATAGGGAGAGTGGAAGGGAGGGAGATGCAAGAGGGAAGACATATGGGAACATATGTATATGTATAACTGATTCACTTTGTTATAAAGCAGAAACTAACACACCATTGTAAAGCAATTATACCCCAATAAAGATGTTTAAAATAAAAAAAAACAAAAACAAAAAAACTCCCACTCCATCCCTCCCCCACCCACCCCTTGGCAACCACAAGTCTGTTCTCTACATCTGTGAGTCTGTTTCTGTTTCGTAGTTAAGTTCATTTGTGCCATATTTAAGATTCCACATATAAGTGATATCATATAGTATTTGTCTTTCTCTGTCTGACTTAGTTCACTTACTATGATAATCTCTAGGTCCATCTATGTTGCTGTAAATGGCATTATTTCATTCTCTTTTTATGGCTTAGTAGTTTTCCATTGTATATATGTACCACATCTTCTTTATCCATTCATCTGTCGATGGACATTCAGGTAGCTTCCATATCTTGGCTATTGTGAATAGTGCTGCTATGAATATAAGGGTGAATGTATCTTTTTGAATTATAGCTTTGTCTGGATATGTGCCCAGGAGTGAGATTGCTGGATCATATGGCAACTCTATTTTCAGTTTTGTGAGGAACCTCCATACTTTTCTCCATAGTGGTTGCACCAGTTTACACTCCCACCAACAGTGTACGAGGGTTCCCTTTTTTCCACAACCTCTCCAGAATTTATTGTTTGCAGATTTTTTGATGATGGCCATTCTGACTGGTGTGAGGTGGTACCTCAATGTAGTTTTGATTTGCATTTCTCTAATAATTAGTGATATTGAGCATCTTTTCATGTGCTTAATTTCATAATTTCTTCCTTTTTTTCTGAATCTTGTTAATAATATTAAGATCTGAGAGAGTTCCGTGGGTGTTTAAATGAAACATTCTCCTAAAATGATAGATATACCTTTTGCAAAGACAATATCATATCTACTTCTGCTCGCCCTTATTTCTGCCCATTATTGTTAACCTTTTTTTAGTGAGAAGTTATAACACCTTAATGACATTCTAGCCCCTGTAAATATATAAACTATTGCATATAAGATTTTTTCCATGTCTCATGATTCTTCCATAACATTATATGAGGAGATTTAAGTATAGAAAAAAAGCCATCTAGAATTTCTGAGTTAGCAATCTCAGTGAGAACCCAGTTTTTATCCTTGATTTAAGTTATCTAGCAATCTCTCAATCTCTCTCTCTCCCTTTCTCTCAATAAAAAGAAAAGTATTGAGCCTAAATGAACTATGAGTGACATCACAGTATCAGTAGCTATTTTTCAGACCAGCAGTAGTTTTTCAAGTAATAGGTACATACTTAATTTGCATTTAGTATTGAACAGGTTTTTGTGCCACAAATCTAATACTAGCTGTTAGATGCTACACAATAACCTGTTTTCAGCCCAAATCCCCCTACAAAGGCTGATCTATTTTATTGTATAGTTTTGGTATCATTCTGAGATAGTTAGGAGCCTAGTTAGGTAGGCAAAATATAAAAAGGAGAGGTAATCAGATAGATGAAGGATAAGATCTGAAGAAAAGAATTGGAAAACTTACGTACTAGACATTAAGACTTCTATGTAAGATTGTTATTAAACCTATGTCATCTTTTTCTGTTTCCTTTCTTAGCCTTACCTGTAAGAAAGTTTGATTACAGAAACAGCTTTCTACAAATGACCCCTGAGTATTGTTTCATTGTTTTTCTTGTCATAAAAATGATACAAAAATGTTTTTAGATTTTTGGTTGCCTGGTACTTTTCTTGCTGTATTACATATAAAAAATCAAATAGTAGTTGAGTCCAATTACTTATGAAACTTTTTAAAACAATTGATTGGTTCTAGAAGGAGTTGATTGGAACTCAGAAAAAAAAAATGTGTGCAAACCAATGCTATTTGAATTAATATTTAATCAAATCATTAAAAAAATTGAAATGGATGCTTAGACTCATACCAAGGATTGACTAAACGCATAAAAGAAAATTTTAAGTATAGAGACTTTATAAATATTATGGTTAAATTTTTTTTTTTTTTTTTTTTTTTTTTGCGGTACGCAGGCCTCTCATTGTTGTGGCCTCTCCCGTTGCGGAGCACAGGCTCCGGATGCGCAGGCTCAGCGGCCATGGCTCACGGGCCCAGCCGCTCCGCAGCATGTGGGATCTTCCCGGACCGGGGCACGAACCCGTTTCCCCTGCATCGGCAGGTGGACTCTCAACCACTGCGCCACCAGGGAAGCCCTATGGTTAAATTTTTTAAAAAATTGCTAACGGCAAAGGGAAAATAAAAGAATAACAGTATGTCAATTAAAGAACGAAGTTTCTGACTACCATTATGTAGATTTTGTTTGGTAGATCTTAACTGCGATCTGCCCATGTAATGCAATTGTTCTCTTGATACAAAGATCCTGTCAAGCCCTGTCTCTTTCTATGCCAGTTACCTATTTATTGTCTCTCAGCTCCAAATTCGCTTTTCATTTCCTGCTTTGTGAAGTAGGGTCTGGGTACTTTAAATATTTTTCCTTTGCCAGCTGTCATAATGTTAAGCATTTTCAGTAGAGGTTATTAGAGGGACATAGCAAGAAAGTTTTCCTTCCTCTTTCCAGTCACTCACTTGGCTGGCCTCTGCAGCACACAGATTACCAACTATCCAATTCCTGCTGTGTGGGTGGCTTCTCCAGCACCCAGCACCTTCAGTGCATGACACACAGCAGTACCTAGAGACCAGTGGATTCCCCCAGGACAACCTCCTCCCAAGGTAGTCTTGTAGCAGAGTACCTCTAGCTTTCTCTAGGTCCTAAGAGTGGATTTACAGCACTTGATTTCTAGCAAGTTCAGCCATCAAGCATCACAGCAATATCTTTGCCCCTCAGAGAGCCACCACCTTTCCTTCTCCAATATTTTCTGGATCTGAGATTTTTCTATTTTCTATATAGTTATTTTTACTTTATCAACCAGTTCCATGTTACTC
This sequence comes from Phocoena sinus, assembly GCF_008692025.1. Lineage (NCBI taxonomy): Eukaryota > Metazoa > Chordata > Mammalia > Artiodactyla > Phocoenidae > Phocoena > Phocoena sinus. The sequence continues at coordinate 93,879,857 of NC_045763.1, forward strand.
CAATCCCCTGTAATGGTTAATAATTCTTTTTATTGACTTTTCCCTGTTCAAATTACTTTGTGGTTTCTTTCTCCTGACCAAACTCTGACTGATATACCATCTAAAGCTGTCTATTAATGGAGGATTATTAAGACTCTTAGTTTTACATTTCCTGATATAATGGCAACCCATGTCTTATATCTTTTTAGCTAGGACACATTTAGCCATGGATCAATAGTCTGAAGATTGAGTTCAGCTTTAGTGTTCAAAAGTATTTAATAGAGTGTTTTCCAACATGATTCTAAGGCATATTCTCCCTCTGGTATATTTTCCAGGAGATAATTTCTTTAGTCTGAGGCCATTTAGAGCATACTGCAAGAATGTGAGGAAAGGAAGCTTATACCCCTCGATGATAAGACTGGATATATTGCAAAAAAGTCTTGCATAATTTGTGAGGCATTCCTTAGGTAAATTAGGGTTCAAAATCAAGAGTGAAATATCCAAGCCCATAGGTGACCTGCACTAAACTTGATAGTGAAAGTCACGAGCCCTGGAGAGTGTGGGTCTCCTGTACATGAGGGTAGAGGCAACACTCTTGTCTAAAGAAGCCCAAGTGTCTGCTAACTTTGCTAATATATTTTAAAAATGTCATTGGCCCTCTTTCCTTTTCCTAAGTATTAAGAATGATAGGGACAATGATGTGTCTTAGTAAGTGATCAGACTTTTCAAATTTCCCTATTAAAAAATCTCAGTAAAATGACAGTCTCTATCACTGGAGATGTAGGTTGGAACTACCCAGCCAGACACAAAATCAAGTCAAATTTTTGCTTCAGTCAGAGCCATAGTTCTCTGGAAAAGTTTCATCTTCCTAAAGATAAGCAAAAAGAGAGCATATTTTCAAAACCCATAGCAGGTAGGTGGTTGTATGAAATCTATTCAGAGATGTTCAAGGGACACTGAGGTTTGGATTATTGTCCAAGTTCCACCTTCATGCTTTTGCCAGGTTGGTCATTGTGATAGATGAAACATGTACTGGAGGCATTCAGAAATATTTAGTACAATGTGTTCACCAATATCTGTTGGGTATAGTGGCAAAGTTTTAAAAGTTTGCATTTGAAGTCTCTGTCCCCACCAAGCAGCTCTCATGTTGTACTATAAATTATCCTCATGAATTTTTAGTTAGATTTTTTTTTTGTTAAGTTTTTACAGACGCCAGAGCAGATCTGTGACATGCTATTATAGCTTCTTTTCACATCTCCAGTGATTTGACTTCTTGGAGTATTAAAGGGACCAGGATCTCAGTGAGGGCATAATGTTCAGCTAAGGCATTTCCTATAGCTTCCATATTATCTCCTTTTCAATGAGATTCTATATGAGAGCCCTTGAAAGTTCTTTAAATTAGATACCATTTTCAGTTGGTCAAAACCTTGATTGTTTCCACACTGACTACTCCAAAACTATACCTGATACCAGGTATAGGTTAAAAATCTCTCACAAGTTAAGCAATATCTGGTAAATGTGATGTCTGGAAATTTTAGTAAGTTCTGGTATCTGAGCTGACTTCACCTCTAGTCAAAGATCAATTTATAGTAAGGGAGAGCTGTTATGGTATATTCTGCTTAATATCTTCTTATTTCAGTTTTAAGTTATGATCCATCAAAAAACAAGATGAAATCTGGATTTTAGTTCACAACAGAGAGAATAAACAGTCATGGATTTACCCTTCTTTTGGAGAATGGAATGATAGCAGGATACAGTTTATACAAATAAATAGAAATATTTGAGGGGAAAACTAACAAAATTTCATAGGAGGTAAACCCATTGATTAATAAATGTTCTCTATTTTCAGTAAGTAACAAGCACTGACAGCATGAAAGACTGTCACGTTTGAAGATTTTAAAGTCAAGTATGGAGAAGACTTCCCTAGCTCAGTTGCTGTTACAATTTCTCTTAGAAAATATGGGTAGGTCTCTGTCACAAGGTTTGTGGTACACCTTTAATAAGAAATTGATCTTTGATTATTCCTATGAGTTTGATTCTAAATTCTAAGAACTTGCTGATGTTACTCATGTACAGATAGATTTATAGGTTCATAATAATTAAGAAGGCACAGAGTATGGGGCTCTTAAATACTGTATTTAAATGACAAATTTTTTTCAGGTTTAGATACCCAGGGAAGTTTCAGTCATAAGGTAATATAAAAGTTGAGATTCTCATACTAAGTGAAGTAAGTCAGACAGAGAAAGACAAATACCATATGACATAACATATGTGGAATCTAAAATATGACACAGATGAATTTATTGAAGAAACAGAAACAGGCTCACAGACATAGAAAACTAATTTATGATTACCAAAGGGGAAAGGCAGTGGGGGAGGGATAAATTAGGAGTTTGTGATTAGCAGGTACAAACTACTGTATATAAAATAGATAAACAACAAGGTTGTTGTTATATAGCAGAAGGAATTATATTCAATATCCTATAATAAGCTACAATGGAAAAGAATCTGAAAAATGATAGGTATATATATGTATAACTGAATCACTTTGCTGTACACCAGAAACTAAAACAACATTGTAAATCAACTATACTCAATTTTTTAAAAAAGTTGAGGTTCTGTTGCCAACAATACATAGCGATACTCAGAAAAAACTATCATTTGTCTCCTAGTAACACTGAATGGATTGTAATGTATGTAATCCATTGGGAGTGTTCACAGCCTTGGGACAACCATGTCCAAAAAAATCAACTTTGTTCTCACAAAATTATAACCTTTCTTCGTTGTTTTTATGGCCTAAAAGAGTATGTATATTGATGGAGTCAGTTTATTACTAATATTCCTTATGTATATAAATGCAAAAATTCTCAAAAAATATAAACAAACAGGATTTCCGCCTTACATTCTGACATTAATGGGATTTCAAAGTTGTCACTCCTGTACTCATGATGAGAAAAAGTTGAACAAACAGAAAATTAACAACTCTTCTTAGATCCATCAGGGAATTGAGGTCACTGTAAAATCATTGTCCTGAAAACCGGACAGGCAGGCAGATATAGAGAATCACAGTTTATCAAGAACAAAACCTGCAGAAGCCATAAATGAATAAGAACACTTAAAGCAACTGACAAATAACTAGAGGCTGAGTGTGGACTAGCTTGAGTTAAAAATTCCTGAGGGCTCTGTTTTAGTGGGAGGGGGGAGGAGATGTTCTGCGAGTTTTACCACTAAGAACCCCACCAGGTTCTCACAGTGAAGAATGCAGAAATAGACCCTCAATCTCTGCAATAGATACAAACCAATTTTTTGAATTTATAGCAATTTTTTTGGTAAAAATTTTTTGAACTTGTAGCAATTTCTATGACAGTGTTTATGATTTGTAGCAAAAGTTGAAAAAGAAAAGAAAAGAAAATTTCCAAGACCTGTGAGAAAATTATAAAAGATATATGTATGAATTATGAGAGGATTAAAAGGAGAAATAAGAAAGGAGAAGAAGAAAATATTTGAACTAATAATGGCTGAGAATTGTCTAAAATTCATCAGGGACACCAAAAACCACACATCCAGGAAATTCAGACATAACAAAGAAGGACAAAGACCAAAAAATGTACACCTACACATATCATACTCAAATGACAGAAAACCAAAGGCAAAGAGAAAATCTTGAAAGAAGTCAGAGGGAAATGGAGATTTACCAAAATAGAGGAACAATGATAAGAATTATATTAGACTTTTTTTTTTCAGAAATCATGCAAGCAAGAAAGGCATAGAATGAACTACTTAAAGTGTTAAAATAAACACAGACACACGCACACACAAGCACACACATAACTAAACACAAAACACCAACCTAGAATGCTGTGTCCAGCACAATAATCTTAAAAAGTGAATGAGAAATAAAGACTTTGTCAGAAAACCAAAAACTGAAGTTTGTCACCTGTAGATCTGCCTGGCAAGATATGTTAAAAGTTCTTCAGAGAGAAGGAAAAATGTATTCACTTCAAAAGCTCCCCAAACTGGAATTAAATTATGAAATTTTTGTCATTGTGAAATTAGCCATTTACAGTAATAATTTAATGATTGACAATTATAGTATAAATGGGCTGGCCTGGAGAGGTCACAGAGTTATGTTTAAACTAAGACTAACCCATGAGAGTTTAACAAAGGTCATAGACAGTAAATTTCCTCTCCAGCTTCTGGAATGTCAGCCCAGTTTTACATGAAGTCCCACTCTCGGCTTCTCATCTTAGAATCTCTGCCATCATCACCAACTTCAAACTGTCGATTCCCAAATATACCCCTCTTACTGGTCTGTTAGTTTCTTCACTGCTAATTCCCACGGCTCAAACCACTTGTGTTGTTAAAGGTGTCTTCAGTTTAGAGGCGTTCACATTACCAGAGTCTATCAGGTGGGGATTATGGCTTGCATCTTGTCCTGCAAAGAAAGGAGTATATTCTTGGTCTTCCAAAGTGGGATTTCTAAATTTGTTTTCCTATACATATGTCATTATATAATATTGTACAGATCCATACAACTGTAACTGGTGAGTGTTGTGTCAGTCACACAGGAGGAGTGGCTTTTGCATGTAGCCAGGAATCTTAACATCATGTATTACATTCTTGCTCAGATGAATGCTGAGTTCTAACTAAAGTGAACTTAATTTAGGTACTCACCTGTGGCTATGCATCTGACAGCCAACTTTCTAAATATTTGAAGAAGTAAGAGTAGAATGAATCAAAATCACACATACAGACCTGGTATATAAATGTCATCGCAAATGAATCAAGAATTTTTATCCAGGAAAAATGAGTATTTAGAATAAAATCTATTATTCATGTCAAATGGGATGACACTTTCAGTCATTCAAGAACACAGTTAAGTATTGAGTTTATAAATGACAGGAACTAACCTTTTAGATAAGAAGATGAAGATGAAAATTTTGTTGTTGCACACAAACAGAGTGCAGTATATTTTGGAAGGCAGACACATAAACCATCAATCATTATACTATATCATAAGGAGACTTTCTATAGCATGTAGCATAATGATAACTCAATAGGAGTATCAGCTAAACAAATGAACTCAGTCTTTTATTTGGGGGGAAGTTGGGAAAGGATGAAGGGTATATGGTGTCATTATCCTTTCACAGAGAAAGTAATTTTTACTAAATTGTGGCTTAAATAGTGTGTAAAATATCCACAGGCTAAGACTATTCTCTGAAAAAGTACCAAGGAGAGTAAGCCCAGGGAATGTTTAGGTACCAGTGTCATTTAGGTATGCAGGGTATGTGTACGATAATACCTTTTATGTAGGAAACCAAGATTCACCTCCCAGAAAATAAAAGATCTTGTAAAATTTGACACAACTCTGCTTGACATTGTTATTCAGACTTGGTATCCCTAAAAATTATCTGCAGCAAAATTCACTCAGTTTTAGCTATGAACCTTCTTCTGGAACACAGAGTTTTCTGGTTTTGTTTAATTAAATATATATATATTTTTTTTTTTTTTAATTTTTTTTTTTTTTTTTGCGGTACACGGGCCTCTCACTGCTGTGGCCTCCCATTGCGGAGCACAGGCTCCGGACGCGCAGGCTCAGCGGCCATGGCTCACGGGCCTAGACGCTCCGCAGCATGTGGGATCTTCCCGGACCGGGGCACGAACCCGTGTCCCCTGCATCGGCAGGCAGATTCTCAACCACTGCGCCACCAGGGAAGCCCCCTAAATATATATTTTTTTATGTGCTTGGAACAGAGGGATCCAGTTAAATGGATCCCTCCAGTTAACTAGAGGGATCTAGTTAAATAGACAACATGTATTCTGTGATTATTAAATTGAACTTTTAAACTGTGTGTTCAAATTTGATATCCATATTGATTTTTGTTTGCTTGAGCTATTAAATCTTGAGCAAGGACTGATAAAATCTTTCAAAATAATGATGGAGTTTTTATTTTATTTTTTATGTACAGCAATGTGACTATAGTTAACAATGCTGTACTTTATAAATGAAATTTGCTAAGAGGGTAGATCTTAAGGGCCTTCACCACAAAAGAAAGAAAACAAAAGAAGAGAAGAGAAAAGAAGAAAGAGATAGAGAAGGAAGGAAAGAAGGAAATGGTAACCATGTGAGGTGATGAGTATGTTATTTAGAAGCTGGTGATTATTTCACAATGTAAATGTGTATCAAAATATCAAGTTGTCCACATAAAATATATATAATTTTTATTTGTCAGCTATACCTCAATAAAGCTGGAGAGAAAAAACCAAAATTCTAGAAAGAAACATGAGATAATATCTTTGCAACCCTGTAATACACAATATTTCTTAAACACAATTTAAAAAATCACTGACCATAAAAGGAAAAAATAATAAATTGCACATCAAAGTTATAAATAACTTTTTAATTCAAAAAAATGTTCTAGACCTACTGTAGCCATCCTAACTTCAATACAAAGCTTTCAATAGTTTTTGTTTGTTTGCTTATTTGTTTTTTGGTTCCCAGAGAAAGGGAGAGCATAAATAAAGAGCAAAAATTGGAAGAAAAAGATTCAAAGTGGGGAAGAGAATGGGAGGAAAAAAGTTTTTAGTTCAAAAAGTTATGCCCTGTTAGAAGGTTAGAGTTTTTATTTTATTTTTAATTTTATTTATGTTTTTATACAGCAGGTTCTTATTAGTTATCTATTTTATACATATTAGTATATATATGTGAATCCCAATCTCCCAATTCATCCCACCACCACCACAATGATGGAGTTTTTAATACCCACTTGTCATTTTACTAGTTTTGGTTTATATACATTGAGAATCTTCACATGAATGTAGAAAGTTATTTCACATAATTTTACTATGATTATTGTTTTATTTACGATTATTTATACCATCTTTTTAATTTTGTTTCATGGCTTATCTATACTTGTCATTCCTTATATACATCATATATTACTTTCTTATAGTGGTTTATAAGATATACACTTCATTTTTATTATTTTAGTGCTCACCTTTAAAAGTTAAACATAAATTTTTGATGTAAAATATATAAAGAAAAAGAAAGATAAAATAAATAACATATTTATCTATCTGTCATTAACAGTGCCATCAAACACTTTAATTCTAATTAATACCTGTATAAGTTTACTAGGGCTCCCAGAACAAGGTATCACTGACTGGGTGGCTTAAAGAACAAAAAATTATTTTCTCACAGTTCTGGAAGCAAGAAGTCTAAGGTCAATGTATTGGCAGGATTGGTGCCTTCTGAGGGTTGTGAAGGAACAGTCTGTTCTAGGCCTCTCTTCTTGTCTTTTGGATGATTGTCTTCTCCCTGTGTCTTCACATTTTATTCCTTTTGTGTCTATGTCCAGATTTCTTCTTCTTATAAGTAATCAGTCATATTGCATTAAGGTACATCCTAATGAACTCATTTTAACTTAAGTACCTCTGTTAAAACTGTCCCCAATTATGATCACATTTGTAGATATAGGAGGTTAAGACTTCAACGTGTGAATTTTGAGGGGACACAAAAGAGCCAATAAAACCAGCTTCACCCATTTGGCTGCTATTTCTACCTAGAAAATTAATTCTACACATTTTTATTAAAATAGATATCATCCTTATTTATCTGGTCAATATAATCTCAAATTTACCTACTTGTTTATATATTTCTTTTCAAAAGTTATTTGCTGAGAAATCTGCAATCAGTAGAACTGTGTGATTATCTGTTTTTTGCTTCATTTAAGAAAGTTTTAGAGATTGGTTCAAGATGGCAGAGTAGAAGAATGTGTGCTCACTCCCTCTTGTGCGAGCACTGGAATCACAACTACATGAAGAACAATCACTGACAGGAAGACACTGGAACTCACCAAAAAAGATACCCCCACATCCAAAGACAAAGGAGAAACCAAAATTAGACGGTAGAAGGGGTACAATCACAATAAAATCAAATCCCATAACCATTGGGTGGGTGAATCACAAACTGGAGAGCATTTATACCACAGAAGTCCACCCACTGGAATGAAAGTTCTGAGTCTTACGTCAGGCTTCCCAACCTGAGGGTCCAGGAGTGGGAGGAAGAATTCCCAGAGAATCAGACTTTGAAGCCTAGCGGGATTTGATTGCAGAACTTTGACAGGACTGGGGAAACAGAGACTCCACTCTTGGATGGCACACACAAAGTAGTGTGCACATCAGGACCCAGGGGAAGGAACAGTGACACCACAGGAGAATGAACCAGACCTACCTGCTAGTGTTGGAGGGTCTCCTGCAGAGGTGGGGGGTGGCTGTGGCTCACTGTGGGGACAAGGACACTGGCAGCAGGAGTTCTGGGAAGTACTCCTTGGTGTCAGCCCTCCCAGAGTCCACAACTAGCCCCACCAAAGAGTCGGTTAGGCCCCAGTGCTGGGTTGCCTCAGGCCAAACAACCAACAGGGAAGGAACACAGCGCCACCCATCAGGAGACAAGCAGATTAAAGTTTTACTGAGCTCTGTCCACAAGAGCAACACCCAGCTCCACCCACCACAAGTCCCTCCCATCAGGAAGCTTGCACAAGCTTCTTAGATAGTCTCATCCACCAGAGGGAAGACAGCAGAAGCAAGAAGAACTACAATTCTGCAGGCTGTGGAACGAAAACCACATTCACAGAAAGATAGATAAAATGAAAAGGCAGAGGACTATATACCAGATGAAGGAAGAAGATAAAACCCCAGACAAACAACTAAATGAAGTGGAGAGAGGAAACCTTCCAGATAAAGAATTCAGAATAAATATAGTGAAGATGATCCAGGACCTCAGAAAAAGAATGGAGGCAAAGATCGAGATGAAGCAAAAAATGTTTAACACAGACCTAGAAGAATAAAAGAACAAACACCTACAATAATTAAAGGACAAACAAACAGAGATGAACAATACAATAACTGATATGAAAAATACACTAGAAGGAATCAATAGCAGAATAACTGAGGCAGAAGAACGGATAAGTGACCTGGAAGACAGAATGGTGGAATTCAATGCTGCAGAACAAGATAAAGAAAAAAGAATGAAAAGAAATGAAGACAGCCTAAGAGATCTCTGGGACAACATTAAATGCACTAACATTTGCATTGTAGGGGTTCCAGAAGGAGAAGAGAGAGAGAAAGGACCTGAGAAAATATTTGAAGAGATAATAGTTGAAAACTTCCCTAACATGGGAAACGAAATAGCCACCTAAGTCCAGGAAGCACAGAGAGTCCCAGGCAGGATAAACCCAAGGAGAAACATGCTGAGACACATAGTAAACAAACTGACAAAAATTAAAGACAAAGAAAAATTATTAAAAGCCACAAGGGAAAAATGACAAATAACATACAGGGTAAGTCCCATAAGGTTAACAGTTGATATCTCAGCAGAAACTCTACAAACCAGAAGGAAGTGGCATGATATATTTAAAGTGATGGAAGAACCTACAATGAAGATTGCTCTACACAGCAAGGATCTCATTGAGATTCGATGAAGAAATCAAAAGCTTTACAGACAAGCAAAAGCTAAGAGAATTCAGCACCACCAAACCAGCTCTAAAACAAATGCTAAAGGAACTTCTCTAAGTGGGAATCACAAGAAAAGGACCTACAAAAACAAACCCAAAACAATTAAGAAAATGGTAATAAGAACATACATATTGAAAATCACCTTACATGTAAAGGGATTAAATGTTCCAACCAAAAGACACAGGTTCACTGAGTGGATACAAAAACAAGACCGATATATATGCTGTCTACAACAGACCCACTTGAGACATAGGGACACATACAGACTGAAAATGAGGGGATGGAAAAAGATATTCCAGGCAAATGGAAATCAAAAAAGAAAGCCGGAGTAGCAATACTCATATCAGATAAAATACATTACAAGAGACAAGGAAGGACACTGCATAATGATCAAGGGATCCATCCAAGAAGATATAACAACTATATATGCACCCAACATAGGAGCACCTCAATACATAAGGCAACTGCTAACAGCTATAAAAGAGGAAATCGACAGTAACACAGTAATAGTGGGGGACTTTAAAACCTCACTTACATCAATGGACAGATCATCGAGACAGATAATTAATAAGGAACACAAGCTTTAAATGACACAGTAGACCAGATAGTTTTAATTGATATTTATAGGACATTCCATCCCCAAATAGCAGATTTCACTTTCCTCTCAAGTGCACAAAGAACATTCTCCAGGATAGATCACATCTTGGGGCACAAATCAAGCCTCGGTAAATTTAAGAAAACTGAAATCATATCAAGCATCTTTTCCAACCACAACACTATGAGATTAGAAATCAATTACAGGGGGAAAAAAAGTTAAAAAAACAAACACATGGAGGCTAAACATTATGTTACTAAATAACCAAGAGAATACTGAAGAAATCAACGAGGAAGTCAAAAAATACCTAGAGACAAATGACAATGAAAATACAATGATCCAAAACCTATGGGATGCAGCAAAAGCAATTCTAAGAGGGAAGTTTATAGCAATACAATCGTACCTCAAGAAACAAGAAAAATCTCAAATAAACAACCTAACCTTACACCTAAAGGAACTAGAGAAAGAAGAACAAACAAAACCCAAAGTTAGTAGAAGGAAAGAAATCATAAAGATCAGAGCAGAAATAAATGACATAGAAACAAAGAAAACAATAGCAAAGATCAATAAAACTAAAACCTGGTTCTTTGAGAAGATAAACAAAATTGAAAAACCTTTAGCCATAGTCATCAACAAAAAGAGGGAGAGGACTCAATCAATAAAATTAGAAATGAAAAAAGAGAAGTTACAATGAACACTGTAGAAATACAAAACATCATAAGAGACTACTACAAGCAACTCTATGCCAATAAAATGGATAACCTGGAAAAAATGGACAAATTCTCAGAAAGGTATAACCTTTCAAGATGCACCAGGAAGAAATAGAAAATATGAATAGACCAGTCACAAGTAATGAAATTGAAACTGTGATTAAAAATCTCCCAACAAACAAAAGTACAGGACCAGATGGCTTCACAGGTGAATTCTATCAAACATTTAGAGAAGAGCTAACACCAATCCTTCTCAAACTCTTCCCAAAACTTGTGGAGGAAGGAACACTCCAAAACTCATTCTATGAGGACACCATCACCTGGATACCAAAACCAGACAAAGATACTACAAAAAAAGAAAATTACAGACCAATATCACTGATGAATATAGATGCAAAAATCCTCAACAAATACTAGCAAACAGAATCCAACAACACATTAAAAGGATCATACACCATGATCAAGTGGGATTTATCTCAGAGATGAAAGGATTCTTTAATATATGCAAATCAATCAATGTGATACACCATATTAACAAACTGAAGAATAGAAACAATATGATCATCTCAATAGATGCAGAAAAAGCTTTTGACAAAATTCAACACCCATTTATGATAAAAACTCTGCAGAAGGTGGGCATAGAGGGAACCTACCTCAACATAATAAAGGCCATATATGACAAACCTACAGCAAACATCATTCTCAATGGTGAAAAAATGAAAGCATTTCCTCTAAGATCAAGAACAGGAATAGGATGTCCACTCTCGCCACTATTATTCAACAGAGTTTTGGAAGTCCTAGCCACAGCAATCAGAGAAGCAAAAGAAATAAAAGGAATACAAATTGGAAAAGAAGAAGTAAAACTGTCACTGTTTGCCGATGACATGATGCTATACATAGAGAATCCTAAAGATGCAACCAGAAAACTATTAGAGCTAATCAATGAATTTGGTAAAGTTGAAGGATACAAAATTAATTCACAGAAATCTCTTGCATTCCTATCCATTAACAATGAAAGATCAGAAAGTGAAATTAAGGAAATAATTCCATTCATCATTGCAACAAAAAGAATAAAATACCCGGGAAAAAGCCCACTATACACAAAAATAAACTCAAAATGGATTAAAAACCTATATATAAGACTGGACACTAAAACTCTAGAGGAAAACATAGGAAGAACACTCTTTGACATAAATCACAGCAAGATCTCTTTTGACCCACCTCCTAGAGTAATGGAAATAAAAATAAACACACGGGACCTAATGAAACTTAAAAGCTTTTGCACAGCAAAGGAAACTCTAAATAAGCTGAAAAGACAACCCTCAGAATGGGAGAAAATATTTGCAAATGACTAAACAAAGATCAATCTCCAAAATATATAAACAGCTCATCAGCTCAATATTAAAAACACAAACAACCCAATCAAAAAATGGGCAGAAGACCTAAATAGAAATTTTTCCAAAGAAGATATACAGTTTGCCAACAAACACATGAAAGGTTGTTCAGCATCACTAATCATTAGAGAAATGCAAATCAGAACTACAGTGAGGTATCCTTTCACACTGGTCAGAATGGCCATCATCAAAAAATCTACAAACTATAAATGCTGGAGAGGTTGTGGAGAAAAGGGAAGCCTCTTGCACTCTTGGTGGGAATGTAAACTGATACAGCCACTATGGAGAACAGTATGGAGGTTCCTTAAAAAACTAGAAATAGAATTAGCATACGACCCAGCAATCCCACTACTGGGCATATACCCTGAGAAAACCATAATTCACAAATAGCCATGTACCACAATGTTCATTGCAGCACAATTTACAATAGCCAGGACATGGAAGCAACCTAATTGTCCATCGATAGATGAATGGATAAAGAAGATGTGACACATATATACAATGGAATATTACTCAGCCATAAGAAGAAATGAAGCTGAGTTATTTGTAGTGAGATGGATGGACCAAGAGTCTGTCATACAGAGTGAAGTAAGTCAGAAGAGAAAAACAAATGCCATATGCTAACACATATATATGGAATCTAAAAAAAAAGAAAAAATGGTCATGAAGAACTTAGGGGCAGGATGGGAAAAAAGATGCAGACCTACTAGAGAACGGACTTGAGGACACAGGGAGGGGGAAGGGTAAGCTGAGATGAAGTGAGAGAGCGGCATTGACATACATACACTACCAAATGTAAAATAGATAGCTAGTGCAAGCAGCTGCATAGCACAGGGAGATCAGCTCGATGCTTTGTGACCACCTAGACGGGTGGGAGGAGGAGGGTGGGAGGGAGTAGCAAGAGGGATGGGATATGGGAATATATGTATACATGTAGCTGATTCATTTTGTTATACAGCAGAAACTAACACAACATTGTAAAGCAATTATACTCCAATAAAGTTGTTAAGAAAAAAAGACACATGCACCCCAAAGTTCATTGCAGCATTATTTACAGTAGCAAGGTCATGGAAGCAACTTAAATGCCCATTGATAGACGTATGGATAAAGCAGATGTGGTACATATATAAAATGGAATATTACCCACCCATAAAAAGGAACAAAATTGAGTCAGTTGTAGAAACTTGGATGGACCTAGAGACTGTCATACGGAGTGAAGTAAGTCAGAAAGAGTAAAACAAATATCGAATATTAACGCATATATGTGGAATCTAGAAAAATGGTACAGATGAACCAGTTTGCAAGGCAGAAATAAAGACACAGATGTAGAGAACAAACGTATGGACACCAAGAGGGGAAAGTGGCGGTGGTGGTGGTAGTGGTGAGATGAATTGGGAGATTGGGATTGACATATATACACCAATATGTATAAAATAGATAACTAATAAGAAACTGCTGTTTAAAAATAAATAAATAAAATATAATTTTTTAAAAAGATGTATTATATTTCAAATTCTGTAGATTTATTAGTATGTGTCTAATATCCTCTGTGTAAATTGAATTATCTTTATCCTACTTTTGATACGTTTTATCTGATTCTAAGCAATCATTTCTCTCTTTAAAAAAACATCATCAATTATCTCATCACATAGTATTTCTCCTTTATTATTACTATTTTCTCCTAGAATTCTGAACAGATATATAGTAGTCCACCTCATTCTAACCTCCATGTATCCTTACTTCTCTTTAATAGATTTTGTTTCTGTATTTTTGCCTGCATTTGAGAATTTTCTAAAACTCCACTATTTAGTTCACTGATCATCTTTCAATTATTTATAATTGCATGTTTAACTTTTCAAAAAAATTTAAATAATCTTTATTGAGGCATTATTTGGGTACAAAATGTTACCTATTTAGACTATATAAATTATTGAATTTTGACACCTATGACAGCACCACAACAATCAACATATCGAATATTTCTATCATCCAATTTTTCCTCATGTTTTTTTTCCCAGATAATCCCCCTCCACTTTTGAATTAAGAAAACCATTGATCTTCTACTTTGCATTTTCTAGAATTTCATATACATAGAATCAGACCACATTTATGCTTTTGTGTCTGTTTTCTTTTATTTAATGTATTGTTTTTGAGGGTTAACCATGTTGCTGTATATGTCAAAAGTTTGTTTCTTTTTAAAATTTATATTGCAAAATTTATTTATTCACCTGTTTGTAAATAGTAATACATGAAAAGATGATCGTGATCCACCCTTTAGAATGGCCAACATTAAAAAAGACTAATAATGCCAAAACTTGATGCAGATGTGCAGTGACCAGGACTCACATACTATTGGTGAGAATGCAAAATTTCACAACCATTTTGGAGAAAAGCCAGTCTTATATACAATTTCTTAATTTCTTATAAAATTAAGTGTAAATCTATTATATGGCCCAAGAAATGTTGTTTTTAAGTATTTAACCAAGAGAAATAGAAACGTGAAAGTATGAGAACATATATGCATATATACACATATCTTTATATGAGAATATTTACAGGAGCATCTATTATAATAGCTAAAAGCCAGAATCAATTAGGTTTTAAATTTACTTATTTTTAACTACTAGAAGTAATATTTGATTTAATTTCAAAGCTTTGTTTTTTTTGGTATCTTTTTTTTACTAGATTTTAATTCTTTGTATTAGTTTTAAATCATTTTAAATTTATCTTATTTTAGCTTTTTGATCATTCTGTTTGAAGTCCTTATGTGTCTAATTGGGGAATTTCATGGTTTTGTTGATTCTTGTGGTGGCTTGATTTCTTGTTAGTGGTTTAATTTTTGAAAGTGAGCATTTATTTTGAGTTCTGTTGGTGAGGATACTATAAGATATGTCTGAAAGTGTGCCCCTTCTACTGCATACCCCATGAACATATATTAGGCCACCTCATTGTAACAAGAGCAAGTTATGATAATGTCCCAATAATGCAGTAATATATATTTTATGTAATAATTTGTTTGTGGCTAGAGCAGTGATTTTAAATTCTCAGAGGACCATTTTATTTTTTAAACTCAGAGCCCAAAACTAAAGGAAAATTTTCTTTCTTAAATTACTCTCCAGATGGCTACAATATTTTGTAGCCATCTTTTTCTCTCACTGGGTAGCATTTTGAGTGTCTGTGGGGGTCTGAATTACAGCTCTCTTAATTGGTTAGATCCAAGTATTTGTTTTTAACAGTCTATGTGGTCATTAAAGCCCAAGCCTCTAGGTCTCAAAATTTGAAAAAGGCCCCAAGATCACTTGACCTTTAGTATTAGCTTACTGTTTGGATTTCAGTTCATTATTTGTTTTATGGGTTCTGGATTTTGTTCTTAACTTTTGGTAAACTTAAGTCTGTATTTAAAAGCATGTTTGTTGTATAAATCAAACACTTACACTATTTTTTATTTTAATTCTTTTAGAGGGAAAGTGTTTCAGACTATTTTATATTTTCCAGAAAATGTAACTTTCTACTCCTCTCTTAATCCAGATTTTGCTAAAGTATATTATTTGTTCACAGCTATATTCTCCCTCATTGCCCTTGCTGTAGACAGAGTATATTTTCTAGATGTATTAAATTTGGGTTTGGCCATATAATCTGTTTTGATCAGTGGAACATGAACAATACAGATTATACTCTAACTCTTTGAAAAGGCTTTAAATGCACTGGAGTGGTTGGGCTACTCCTTTATCTCAAATCCTGGAATGAGATGACCTAGAGAAGGCTGGAAGATTTGATACTGACCCACACAGCCCTCCTAAATAAAAGCAAATAAGTAAATGCTTGTTACTGTTATCCATAATCATTTTGGGAGTGTGTGTTGTCATAGCAAATGTTGACTAATACACCAAGGAGTCTGGTTTTCATTCCATCTTTTTTTTTTTTTTTTTCATTCCATCTTGGTTCTTGTTTCTCTCACTACTGATAAGACTGATACTGTGTTATGCTTTCTTGATTGTCTCCTTTATTACAAGGTTTTGGTAAGGATCTGTTTCTTGGTCTAGGTGACTGCTAAACAGATGAATTCACTTTGTGAAAGTTCATCAAGCTTTACAATTATAAGTTGTACACTTTTCTGTGTGTATGTAATAATTCAAATTTTCAATAACTGAAAAACAATGCTTAAATATTTTGATGGAACAAAAATTTCACCAAACAATACTTTAACCACTAAATTTTACATTTTACATATTTTCTATGCATTATTGCCAGTAAAATAAGCAAATCTTCATTTACTTTTCATTATTGTTAGTCTTTTCACCATTTCAAGAAAAATTATTAATAATATTTCTAAAGCATTTTTTAGTATCTGCAAGTTTTGATATAAGGTGTTTGGATAAAACTTGAGAATGTATAATATATAGAACTAAAAAAATAAGAGGGTAAATATTGTTTCTGGTATATCATTTTAAATATTAAAATGTAAATTTCATGAAGAAATTTTTCTCTGAATCAGATTGAATAGGAACAATTTTCCACTGGAATATTTTTTTAAAATAGACTAAATGAAATAAAAGCCAAACATCTGAAGGAGGTAAATACATTCAAAAAATGAAAACAAAACATTGCTTTGGCAGGATTAATGTCCACAGCTTCAGTGTCAAAAAGAAAAATGGGAAAGAATTAACAATACATGAAGCATAAATATAAAACACCTGAAACAAATGTTCAACAAGAGAATAAATTGAAAATGAAATACCCTGTCCTTAGTCTCAGAGATGGAGAGAGTAATTGAGAAGATTATGCTTTGTGATCCACTGTGATAAATTCCATCGACAGATGCAATAGGATTGGCATGGAGCAGAAACAAAACTTCTGCTACTACAGGGATAATGAAAACTTTATAGGTATGGCATTTTAAATTGTATGACCAATTTAAACCTTAAAACCAGTTAGTTATGCTTAAATTTATACTATATAAGGCTAAAGAAAATCTAAAAGCATGGTTGTACTTAATAATTTACAGGAAGGTTTTTATACATAGCTGTTTTATATATATCTTGAATATAAACATTTTTCTTAAGAAATATTTGATTCAGATTTTAATTCTGCCTGTGACTAATGATTTAATTGTTAATATATTTTAAAGAGACTAAAAGGGAAAGTCCTATAGAATTATTAATATTGCAAGAACATATATTTTTATTCACACAACTTATTTATTTTTTCCTTTTCAAGAGTGATTGCAAGTTTTAATCAATTGTCATATGCATAGGAAAGAACTGAAAATCTTACATATATTAAAACTTAAATGCACACTGATCTATAGATGCCCAGGATGGGAAGCACTTAGATGTAAGAATGGTTGTTAGAACATGTAAAAAATATGAAATTCATGTAAATGTGAAATGAATTTAAAATATTGTATTTTAAGGCAAGGTCAAAATTTCCTAACACTTAAATACTTTAGTAGATAAAGGGTAATAAAGGGTAAATTTATCTAATTTCAACATATGTTCTAGGAACAGGAACACAGAAATGAACAAATGTAAAAATAAGAATACACATGCAGTTCCTTCCATTCAGCATATAATAGTGGAGACAAAAAGAAAAACACCAGTTAAATTCAATTTGATAAATCTATAGTAACAGTAAGATTATGTTGCCAAAGAAGCAGAAGAAGGTAACATATTATGAGACATAATGTAGGAGGGTTATACAGGATAAAGACTCAGAGGAAGGTCCACTCCAGCAGGGAGTCTATTACAAGTAGAGGGCAATAATGTGTGAAGAGGTGTGAGGGAATTTCCAGAATGAATGAAGCATAATAGGCATAATGAGGTGGATGGCAAGATGAGACCAAAGCCTAAAAAAGTCACTACTACAAAAAGATTGTATTGTCATGACAATAAAATTAAATATAAATTTTTACTCCTGAAAAGTGAAGAAGCCTGTATAAGAATTTTAGTCTAGACAGATATAGAATATTTTATGTTTTAAACATATAATCCTTAGAAGATTCTTGAAATTTTGGCTTGTAATATTTCCAGAAAACAAAGAGACTAAGTATTATATAGTTAAAGTTTATTATTATAAATCCTTGTATCTATAATACTTTATACAGTTGGACCCCCGTATCTGCAAGTTCTGCATTCATGGATTCGGAGGGCTGACTCTACTATGTAGTTATGTATAATTATATATATATATATATATAATTATAATATGTTGTTCTTTACATTATAAGTAATACAGATTAGTATAACTATTTTTGTTAATTAAATAATTTTCAGTATTTAATGCCTGCCAGAAAATTGTAATAGTAATGCAAGAAAAACACAAATCTCAAATGATTTGAAACACACGTATATCTCAAGCATTCAGCAGGGAATACTCTTCTTACAGTTTTGCTTTATTCTCAGGTTAGTCATTCAGACATTTTATACATCTTTAATTACTACCTACTGTGGACCTGGAATAATCTAAACTCTTGGAATAAAACAGTCAAACAGAAAGGATCTCGGTCCTCAAAAAACTTACAGTAACATATTGATAATAAAAAGAACAGTTCAAGAATTCTGTATCTGAGGACCTTACAGAATAATAACTAATTTCTCTGTGTGTTGATGATGCCAAGTGCAGAGAGCTGCTGTGTAAGTGGAGAGACTGGTAGACCAAACAGGTGCATCTACTTGGACAGAAGAGGACAAATAGTTGTTTCAAGGTGTATGTTTCTGGTGTATGCTTTCTTTTGTGTCCTGAAGATTAGTCACCTGAAAAGAAATTAACTCAGAAGATTAAATGATATAAGATGTTAAGAAATAATTAAGAGAAAATTTATAACTTATATAGGTAATTATTTTTTAAAATACTAACTGCAAAGGAAAAGGAAAGTCAAGCGTATTGTCAAATAATAGCTCAAAATGCTAAGTTCATGTTTCAAAGAATCCACAGAAAAAGAAAATGGTACAATGAGAAAATAGACAGGATTTACTTTCAGTAGTTACGTTATGTCAATTCATTTCATTCAAAACACAGTATGTAATATACTATGTTCAATGCTGAGGCCAGGTAGGAGCTAAAATAGTGTTTTTTAAATGAATTGACTGAAAATTACAGTAATTATTTTATAATTCAGATCCACTGGACTTAAAAAAAAAGAACATTAAATTACAGTTTGTTGTAATAGCATTCTTGGAGCACTAGCTTAGTAACACGTGTGATGTATAAATAAACCGATCTAAATTTTCAATTTGGAATTCAAATTCTAACATTCCTTCATGCCCTACATTCACATTCAAACAGAAAATGGGCCAACGGTGAATATGTTTTACCAACTGCATATTGAAACTTTCTTTGGGGAGGGGTTGTATTAGGGCAGGGGTCCCCAACCCCCTGGCTGCAGATTGGTACCATTAGGAACTGGACCTCACATCAGGAGGTGAGCGGTGGGCAAGTGAGTGAAGCTTCATCTGTCACTCCCCATCGCTAGAGTTACCTCCTGAACTATCCCCCCGACCCCGCTGTCCATGGAAAAGTTGTCTTCCACAAAACCGGTCCCTGGTGCCAAAAAGGTTGGGGACCGCTGTATTAGGGTATAGCCAGATTCTAAGGCAAGGAAGAAAGAGGAGAGAAACAAAAATCTGAGCTGAAAACTCAAATCATTTTAGATGGGGAGAAAGAAGAAGTTGTGAACAGTAAGTTGTGTATAGTTAACTCATAAGTACCCATATGATTTGTCCATCACTATTCCTGAGTAGAATAGTTCTGCCTTCCTTCAAGCAATGTTATTTGTTTCAGGGATGGTGTTATCTGATTGATATGAAAGAAGGGAAAAGGGGCTTCATTCTTCATCATTTTCATTATTTCTTCTCATCTAACCATGTTAAGAGTATAGACCTCTCTCAGTAGCATCGTTTACAAATATTGTCTTCCATTCTGTAGGCTGTCTTTTTGTTTTGTGTATGGTTTCCTATACTGGGCAAAAGCTTTTAAGTTTAGTTAGGTCTCTTTTGTTTATTTTTGCTTTTGTTTCCATTATTCTCAGAAGCGGATCCAAAAAAATATTGCTGTGATTTATGTCAGAGTGTTCTGTTTATGTTTTCCTCTAGGAGTTTCACAGTATCTAGTCTTACATTTAGCTCTTTAATCCATTTTGAGTTTAATTTTGTATACAGTGTTAGAGAATGTTTTAAATTCATTCTTTTACATGTAGCTGTCCAGTTTTCTCAACAACACTTATTGGAGAGACTGTCTTTTCTCCATTGTATATTCTTGCCTCTGTTGTCACAGATTAATTGACGATAAGTGCATGGGTTTGTTTCTGGACATTCTGTCCTGTTGCATTGATCTACGTGTCTGTTTTTGTGCCGGTACCATACTGTTTTAATTTCCAAAACATACAAATAGCTTATACAGCTCAATATCAAAAAAACAAACAACCTAATCAGAAAATGGGCAGTAGACCTAAATAGACATTTCTTCAAAGAAGACATAAAAATGGCCAACAGGCACATGAAAAGACGCTCAATGTTGCTAATTATTAGAGAAATGCAAATCAAAACTGTAATGAGGTATCACCTCACACCACTCAGAATGGACATCATCAAAAAGTCTGCGAATATTAAATGCTGGAGAGAGTGTGAGGAAAAGAGAACTCTCCTATACTGTTGGTGGAAATGTAAATTGGTGGAGCCACTATGGAAAACAGTATAGAGGTTCCTTGAAAAACTAAAAATAAGTTACCATACGATCCAGCAATCCCACTTCTAGGCATATATCTGGAGAAAACTCTAATTTTCAAAGATACGTGCACCCCAATATTCATAGCAGCACTGTTTACAATAGCCAAGACATAGAAGCAACCTAAATGTCCATCATTGATGAATGGATAAAGAGGATGTGGTATATATATATATATATATATATATATATATATATATATATATGAATATTACTCAGGCATAAAAAATTATGAAATAATGCCATTTGCAGCAACATGGATGGACTTAGAAATTATCATACAGAGAAAGACAAATATCATATGATGTCACTTATATGTGAAATCTAAAAAGAATAGTACAAATGAACTTATTTAAAAAACAGAAACAGACTCACAGACATAGAAAATAAAAAGTATGGTTACCAAAGGGGAAAGGGAGAGGGATAAATTAGGAATTTGGGATCAACAGATATACAGTACTATATATAAAGTAGATAAACAACCAGGACCTACTATATAGTACAGGAAACTATATTCAATATCTTGTAATAACCTATAATGTAAAAGAATCTGAAAAAGAATTTATATATATTACTGAATCACTTTGATGTACACCTGAAACATTGTAAATCAACTATACTTCAATAGAAAAACATTTTAAAGTACATAAAAGTCCCCTCCACCAAAAAAAGAGTAGAGACCTCTGTCTTGTTAGGTGTGCTATAACAAGGATAACCCATTTATAGGTAAACTTATTAGCCCTTTGGAATATTTTTAAACTTTATTTTCTGTGTACTCATTGCAGAAAGTTGACTGAAACAGGACTGCTATGATTTGTTGCCTGTCTAAACATCACTTTGTGAGGCAAAAAATATTTGGTTGAATATCACACAGTATTAGCTCCCAAGTTATATGAGCCATTTGCTTTAAGACAATTACCTCATATGTTTAAGATCTGAATATAATGAATAGTGACCTATTTTTAAAAATTATAATTATCTATATTTGTCTTCATTATCCCTCTAGAATTAGTGTTGTGAGCTACAGACTATACTCCAAAAGACAAAATACATTACCTTCAAGCTTATCCTTGGTCTTTTAATTTGCAGACTATAGAAAAACATTCCTGCTTATTTGTTATAGCCATATCCTACCTTCTATTTCCTCATTTCTGAACTTAAGCTTCCCTTTATAGTTGACCCTTGAACAACATGGGTTTGAACAGCCCAGGTCCACTTATACTAGCATGTTTTTCTATAACTATACAGTCAGTTCTCCATACCTACGGGATCTGCATCCAAGGATTCAATCAACCACGGATCATGTGCTGTTTACCATGCACAGTTGGTTGAATCCTTAGACAGGAAATCCACAGGTATGTAGGGCCAATTATGGGACTTGAGCATCCACAGATTTTGGTATCCATGGCGATCCTGGAACAAATTCTCCCACAGATATGAAGGGAGAAGGGATGACGATATTTCATGCTCAATGAAAGCTATTCAATATAAGCCATTTGTACAGAAAAAATCTGTAATATCCTCTTCCTTCATTTTCATTGTTCAGCTGAATACTTCATAAAATGCTGACTACTAAATTTTTGTTTTTCTATTAGTTCTTAGTAATATGCCTATATTCAGAACTACTGAGATAATTATTTCTATAAAGTTCCTTCCCTGTCATATTTTCATTTTGAAATGTTTAAAAATAAGTGGCTTCCTAAGCTCATTGTGTGGTTATTATTGATCATTCATAAACTATAATAACTTAACCAGAAGAATATAGTAGCTGCTCAGGTTGATTGGTTCTAAATTTGTACACAGAACAGAAGGTATAATAACATTTGGTGTTAGAATAATCTCAACACAGTAATATTATTTGGCACTAATTCTGTACATATTGTTAAAAATCCTTCTAGATTTTTTAGTTTACTAAACAGCAAAAACTATTGTTAAGAAGTATATTTCCTTATTACAAATTTTAGAATATTACTTTTTAACACACTGCATTAAACAAAAATATATATGTTCATTTTAAATTGAATGAAAGCACAAAAATATAACTTAACATCTAATGTTTTTCTTTCTATGTAACTGTCAGAAGAAGAAAATTGTCTAGTTCGCTTATATGGCAAGAAAAACTTTCTTCACACATTTATGTAATTTTTGTTATTCCTAATCACAAGGCTTTACAGATTAACATATATCCTTGGTAAGTGAATTCTGCATAGTGTGACTTTGTGAAGTGTGCCATATCAGAAGATAATTCGAGATTGGTAATTCTCACCGTTTATTTTAATTTATCCTTTCTAGTATTGCAATAATCAACAAAAATGACTTTTAAAAGGCCATTCAGGGTGGTTAGTTAACACATAAATGTTCTTTAATGGTTTCCTATTTGTTTTGCATTCAATATTCCCCTAGGTAGAGCTAGACTGATTGAGGAAATATATAAAGTATTTTATGAGATGCATGGTGATATTTTAATTGATTCCCTAAACAAGCACATTCAGATTATTAAAGAGAATTAGTGTATCCTGTTTTCAAAGGTCTGTTATTTGATATTGCTCATCTCACAAACCAGGAAATCTATGATTAATAAGCTTCTTTTCTGTCACAACTCCAAATCCTAATATTTTAGGATTAATATCAGGGACATTGTGAAATTGAGAGATTCAAATATTTGGTATCATCGCTGCCAAAAAGATGTTTTGAAAGTGATTTTCCCCAATGGCCTTAAATATTTTAGGTTTGGACTAGAATTTTGATATACTAACTGATTTTTTCAAAGTATCAAACAGTTAATAAGAACCAGATGAATAAATACCAAGAACTACTTATGTCCTGGTGATGTAAAAGTGAATGAGATACTCTAGTAGTTCTCAACAAGATTGTGTTCTCTCAGTAATGAATGCCTTATTTCAAAAATGTGTAAATCATATTTTGTGGTGTATATTAGAGAGAGAGAGAATAATTAACAATTCTATGTTCTATGTATCCCTTTTATGTTCTACTCGTAATTCATAGAAAATGAGATTTATTAAATGTGTGCTATGGAAGATATTCTGTATTTCACTCTTTTCCTCTTTTCTCTCTAGTAAAGGCTTCTTTGCCTCACCTTTAATTAGATTAACTGAAGACTTTGACATATAAAATAGGTGGAGTGTTTCTTACATAATTATAGGACTAAAAAGACAATTTTAGGACTGCTCATTGAATGGAAGTCAAGTTTCCCAGAGAACAAATAATTGTTTACATTACACACACCACAGTTTCCAGGATTGCCTTTGAAATGTAGTTGAAACCTTCAAATTCTGAGTTGTGATAAATATGAGACAGGGCTGTGGTTTCTATAGTTGCTCTCTAGAGGCCTGTTCTTAAAGTTCATTACAGGTAATTTTACCATTCTCTCACATTACCCTACTTCAGAATGAGCTACAAGTGCTTTTCATAGCGCATGAGAAATGGCATGTATAGGGAAGAATTGAAAAAGTAATTGAGAGAATGGGAGAAATATCCATGAGTAATAAACCAAATCTTCTATTTATTTTACCTCAAAAAACCAAGAAGACACCCAGAGCTTCATGCTGGTTACTATATTAACTCCAAGGTTCAGCTACCTCAAGGTCCTTATCTTCTGCCATTAACTCTTATCCCTTCTGGTTAAATACTGCTTTTTCTAAACAGCCATGGTTGATTGAGCTACCTACAAGAGCTGCCCCTGAAGAAGTTCTCCCCATCTCCAGGCTTACATATCATCTTTAGATGAATGACTTATGAACTGACCAGTAGATGCATATATTCCAGTTAAACATGAATTCTCTAGTCTAGAATCTCTAGACTATTATTGATTAAGAACTTTCATCTATGATATAATCTTTCTACAAAGAAATGATATTTTATAATATGCTGACTTCCTTGATCACCTACTCTAGGACTGCGTTTCAATAACATCCTTTATATCCCATAATTTTCAGCTTCTTCTTCTAAACTGGATAATTCCCATTGCTATAAAAAAAAGGCTCTAATATTTCCCATAAAAAAACCTTGATTTTTCTATTTTCTTTTAATTGCTATTATATACATTTACTGTATCTTGAAACAAATGTATTGAAAATAGTTGCCTTTACTGGAAAGCTCTACCTTCTATTTTTTTTTTTTTTTGTGCTCCAATGAGGGGCCTACCTCAGTCTTAATTCCCTATCTACAGTCTTCCTAGTGAGCACCCAATGAAGGCCTATAACAGGTTGTGAGTAGACAAATCAGTGAACGTCAATAGAAACTATGAAATAGGGACTTCCCTGGCAGTCCAGTGGTTAAGACTCCACAATTCCACTGCAGGGGGTGCAGGTGATCCCTGGTGGGGGAGCTAAAGATCCCACATGAGGCACAGTGTGGCCAAAAAAAAAAAAGAAAAAGAAAAGAAACTATGAAACATAAATTCAGAGATCTAAAGACCAAAAAAAAAAAAAAAAAAAATGTACAGAGAGAGACTCAAAGACCTATGGAATAATACCTAACAATCTAAAACATGTGTAATTGGACTCCCAGAAAAGAAGAGATCAGAAAAACTATTTCAAAAATTCTGAATTCTTTCTAAATTTGATGGAAAGTGTAAATCCACACATCCAAGTCATTAAATAAACTCCAAGTAGAATACACGTAAAGGAAGCTATACTTAGACATATCAAAATCAAGTTGCTAATAAAGCAGTGATAAGGATAATAACTTTTTTAAAAGCCAGAGGAAAAAATATGCACTATATACAAGAATACAGATAGAATGACAGAAAATTTCTCATCAGAAACTAAGCATGGAGTTATTTTTTAAAGGTGGTAAAAGAAAAGAGAAAAAAGAACTGTCAACCTAGATTTCTATACATAGTTAACATGTCTTTAAAAATGAAGACAAAATAAAAGCATTTTCAGACCAACTACCACACAAATATTATCATGGCTAAAATCTTAAAAATAAGATCACCGACAATACTATTTGCTGGAGATGACACACAGCAACAAGGATTCTTAATTCTTTACAAAATGATACATTTCTTGGAAGTCAATTTCACAGTTTCTGATAAAACTAAATATTGTATACCATAAAATTAGAATACTAAGTACTTATTCAAATTATTTGAAAACTTACGTCCACACAGAAACCAGCATGTGATAGTTTATAGTGTCTTCAGGATCACCCAAAACTGGAAGAAAGCAAGAACAACAAATAGTTAAAGTAGTACTGGATTTTATCCCGAAGTATAATATAAATATCCATGTGTCGACAATGACATAAATAAATGATTGAATAAATAAATGAATGAGGGGGAATATACTAGTTTCTTTTTTCTTTCCTTCCTTCCTTCCTTCCTTCCTTCTTTCCTTCCTTCCTTCCTTCCTTCCTTCTCTTTCTTTCTTTCTTTCTTTCTTTCTTTCTTTCTTTCTTTCTTTCTTTCTTTCTTTCTTTCTTTCTTTCTTTCTTTCTTTCTTTTTGGCTGCATTGGGTCTTCGATGCTGCACATAGGCTTTCTCCAGTTGTGGTGAGTGGGGGCTACTCTTCATTTTGGTTAGTGAGAGCTACTCTTCGTTGTGGTGCCCGGGCTTCTTACTGCGGTGGCTTCTCTTGTTGCAGAGCATAGGCTCTAGGCATGCGGGCTTCAGTAGTTGTGGCACACTGGCTCAGTAATTGTGGCTCACAGGCTCTAGAGTGCAGGCTCAGTAGTTATGGTGCATGGGCTTAGTTGCTCCGTGGCATGTGGGATCTTCCTGGCCCAGGGATTGAACCCATGTGCGCTGTGTTAGCAGGCAGATTCTTAACCACTGCACCACGAAGGAAGTCCCCACAAGTGTCTAATGCAAAATAATTTCAAATAACTAAATAACTTCCTAGTCTTTAAGTGTGGGCTACATACAATGCCTTCATTTCAAAGAGTACAGTATTCAAAGTGGGAAAATAATATTTTTACAGTAGAGAAACCTGAACCAAGTGATTAAAGTTAACATCAGTAATGCTAATTAATGTTGTTAATATTATTGAAATGGCACTTTACCTCTATGGTCTTTCTTCCATAAACCCATTATCCTATTCTAATCATAACAAAAACAGCAAACAAATCATAAATAAGGAACATTCTATAAAATACATGATCAGTCCTTCTCAAAAGTGTCAAGGTCATCAAAAACAAGGAAAGTCTTCAAAACTATTATTACAAAGAGGTACCAAGAGATGTAATGACTAAATGTAATGTGGTATACTTGATAAGATCTTGGGACAGAAAAAGGACATTAGGTAAAAATTAAGGACATTTGAGTAAACTATGGACTTTAGTTATCATTGTATTAACACAGGTCTATTAATTTGAAAAAATTTGCCATAATATGTAAATTGTTAATAACAGAATAAACTGGGTGTTTGTTATATGGCATAGATTTACAGTTTTTCTGTAAATCTGAAATTATTTTAAACTAAAAAGTTATTAAAATAATATAAGGAAATGAAAAAAATATATATAAACAAGAGAAACTCAAGAAAGCTGGAGTGGATAGATTACTAGTCATGAAGAGAAATGTTTCAAAATGATAAAAATATATTTATCAAAAGATAAGCATATTAAATGTAAATTAACCTAATAACAGAGCTTCAAAATACTTAAAAGCAGAAGCATATAGAAGTGCAAGGAGTAATAACAAATCTAAAAATACAGTAATAGATTTTGATACCTTTCTCTCAGTAACTGACATAACAAGTAAACAAAAAATCAGTATGACTATAGAGTGCCTAATGACCACTAAAACTAACCTAATTGATATTCATAGATCATCCAACCCTCAAATAGTAGAATGTATTTTATTTTGAGCTGTACAAGAAATACTCTATAAATGAGACCATATTCAGGGCCATAAAACAAGCTTCAGTGAAAAAAGTATTGAAATTATACAATGTATTTTCTTTGACCATAATGGAATCAAAGTAAAAATCATTAATAGAAAGATATGCAGAAAATTGCCAAGTATTTAGAAAGTAGTTGAGATATTTTAAAATAATTCATGTGTTAATGTGTCATAATAGAAATAAGAAAATATTCTTACTTTCTTAAATAAGTTAGAAGTTAGAAAATAATGGTTTGAATGAGAAAGGAAACACATTACATCAAAATGTGTGGAATACAGCTAAAGCAATACCTACAGGGAAATTTCTATCTTTAAAGACTGATATTGCAAGAAAAAAAGAAGTTCTCATTTCAATGAACTATACGTGTACCTCAATAAGCTAGTAAAGAAGAGCAAATTAAACCCAAGGAGCAGGAATAAAGAATAGTAATGGCAAAGAAGAAGAGAAATCAAAGTAGAAAAGCAAAAGCTGGTTTCACAAAAAGATTTATAAAATTAATAAATATCTAGCTAGATTGATCTATCAGAAAAGAAGAGAGAAACTCTAATTAGTATTATCAGGCATGAAACAGGAGATAGTACTACCAATCCAAACGACATTAAAAAGATAATAAAAGTCTATTATAAAAAAGTTTTTAATTGAATAATTAGATGAAATAGAAAAGTTCCTTACAGTCACACTATGAAAGTTTCCTCAAGAAGAAATAGATAATCACAATTGCCCATATCTACAAAAGAAACAGACTTCATGTGTAACATGAGAGAACTGTTTTAAAGACTTACTATAAAGCTATATTAATCAAGAGTGTCACTAAAACCCATCAAATTATAGTTTAATGACTGAATTTTATTATATGAAAAATATACCTTAATAAAGTTGCTTTACTGTTTTAATATTATATATTAGTATATATTTTTATTTTAAATTGTTATTTAATAATATATAATATATTGTTATATATTATATGTATAATTAATATTTATTATTATATATTATATTATATATGTACTGTGAGAACTGTGAGAAATATCTGTTGTTTAAGCCACCCAGTCTATGGTATTTTGTTATATCAGGATGAGCTGACACTTACCTTGAACCATATAAAAGAAAAAAACTTGAAATTGATCTTAGTCCTAAATGTAAAAGCCAAACCTATAGAAATTCTAGAAGAGCATACAATAATATTGTTGTGACTATAGTCAGGGAAATAATTCTTAGGATGCAAATAATATTAACTATATATAGAAAAATATATAGAATAAACATCAAAAATTTTAAAACATGCTTACAAACATTACTAAGAAAATGAAAATCAAGATACAGACTAGGAGATTGGCATTTACATATTTTTATAATATATAATATATATTTATACAGATTTATATTTAAATTATATAGAGAATTCTTACAATTCAATAATAATAATAAACCAATTTATATAATGCGTAAAAGATGTGAGATACTTTAATCAGACAGTATAATTCAATTGCCAATGAGCCGATTTAAAGTGGCTCACCATCATGAGGTGTTAGAAAAATGCAAATTAAAACCAATGAGAGACCACCTCCCACTAGAATAGCTAAAATTAAAAATAGAAAATCTAAAATTAAAAAGACCAAGAAAACCAGTATTAGCAAGGATACCGAGCAACTGGGATTTTCACACATTGGGTGTGGGAATGGAAAATGGAATAGTCATTTTGGAAAATAGTGTGTTGGTTTTTATATAATTAAGCACACATTTCCAAATCACTCAACAATCTGCTACTAGATATTTACCTAAGAGAAAAGAAAACACAGGTCCATGCAATGATTTGTATGCAAATGTTCATAGCAGCTATTTCATACTAGCTCAAAGCTGGAAACAATCCAAATGTCCACCAAATGGTGAATGAATAAGTACATTTTGTTATATTCTTACAATGAAATACCACTCAGTGATTAAAAATGAGTGAACTGCCAATGCAAAGCCCAACATAGATGAATAGCACTACGCTATGTGAATAAAGGGGCAGACAGAACTGACTACATACTCTTTCGTGCTATTTATGTAAGATTCTAGAAAAGGCAAAATTATAGTGGCACAAAGCAAATCAGTTGTTACTAGAGGCTGGGTTTAGGAGGAGGGTCTTGACTGCAAAGGGGCCATGAGGGATCTTTTGAGGATGAAGGAAATGTTCTGTAGCTTGATTGTGATTAGTATTACACAACCATATTCATTTGTCAAAACCCATCAAAGTATAAACTTTAGTAAGTGAATTTTGTTGAATGAGAAATATACTCAATAAGCTCATTTTATGGATATGCTTAGCAAGGTGCTTACCCTGTAGTAAATGTTCAATACATGGTGGATAAAATAAGCTTTTATTAGCAGGTTACAATCGTCTTTTTAAATAGAATTAGGACTCAAATTAGATTTTAAATATTACAGAATGACATCAAGTCCAAGTTCTGGTAAAATTTGCCTTAAAGGAGTTGAAAAAAAGAACATGCTCACTTTTTCATAATAAGTTAATATTTAACTGGGATTTAAGTCACCTTGGATGCAAATATGAAAAACACAGTCTCTAATGGGTAATACGTTTTATATATTGGAAATAAATATATTTTCATGCCTTAACTTTTTTCTGTGCTTTCACAATTCTGACACAATGAAAATTTCGCTACCTTTCAAAGCCTGCTGTAAACAGTAAACCCACTTTGCCAAGTAACAACTGGGTAGGAAAGGCATGTTACTGCCCCATGTAATCACCCTTCTCTTCAGTAGCATCAAAATATTTGGACTGCCAGTTGCAGAAAACTATTTAGCAATTATGAAGTGACTGTTGGAGCCATGCTGTATCATTTTGGTCAGTACCAGCTCCCTAAAATGGCACCACTTTAGAAAACAGCATTGTAACACAGTGGGTGAGTGAGAATGTTCTGCATCCTCTAACACCTGTGCATAATGGGGGAACAGATTTAATGACCTCTCACTATATTCCCTTTGCTGGTAGACTGTATTCATAACTTCTGTGTTTTCTAATATTTTCTAGTGAACTTTTAAAATGAAATCAAGTTTTTGGTCTGATTTGTCATGATTTCCTGAGTTCCTACCTAGAAATTCACCATAATTTTCACCACTCAGCATTATTATCTTCAAGACATTTGCAAATAAAAACCATCAGGTGAATCTCATTCTAAATTTTTGCTCACCTTGTAGAATTAGTAGGCTGAGAATTAGGCTCCCTGTAATTGGCAAGCTTCTCTTAACTTTTGTGCAGAGTGCAGGAACAAGGACTCATCTACGACTTCTGTGACTTTAGAAAGGTTCTCCTACGTCACATTTATTTCTGTGTCCATTTGGAACTAACATGCTTCCTCTATATTCTTCTGTATTTGCAGATGTGAATAGGAAAGCAGGGGGCAAAAACTGATTGTCAGGAAATTGTATCAGTAGTTAATTATGAACCTCTTGCTGCATTAATAATTATGCTAAATAATACATATTTGTATCTGTTTTCTACTTTAAAAATATTTTAAATGCATTATCTCATTTGATTCTCGTGAAAACTCTGTATAGATCAGGTATTATATCTTCACAGATAGGAAGTATTATATCTAACAGATAGGAAAATTGAGGGATTCAAGGACCTGTCTAGAGCCATCTAGTACATAAATAATGTCAAAGGAAATAGAATCAAATCACTTTATTACAAACTTATTAGTGTTCTACAATACCATAAAAATGAAATCTGGGTGGAAATGTAGAGAGATGTGCTCAAATCTACAATGGAGACTAATTTCAATAATTAGAAGGAAACAATATATTGTGTCTGAATCCAAGGAATTATTCTATATTTTGATTATAGTGGTTTTTACATGGTTGTATACATTTGTCAAAACATATCAAACTATACACTTTAAATGGGTGTTTTTATTTTATGTAAATTATGCTTCAAAAAAGTCGATTATGTAATGTTACCTCTGAAAAATAGTAATATTTTTATCTACAAAATGTAATATTCTGGGGCTTCCCTGGTGGCGCAGTGGTTGAGAGTCCGCCTGCCGATGCAGGATACGTGGGTTCGTGCCCCGGTCCAGGAATATCCCACATGCCGCGGAGCGGCTAGGCCCGTGAGCCATGGCCGCTGAGCCTGCGCGTCCGGAGCCTGTGATCCGCAACGGGAGAGGCCACAACACTGAGAGGCCCGCGTACCGCAAAAAAAAAAAAAAAAAAATTCTGCTTAATCAGCACATGTAATACACAGTTGATATGTAAGCATAATTACTGGCACATAAATTAAACAACCATTTTGTTGATTTTATATATGATTACTGAATTAAGTAATTATGCTTTTTGAATCAGCCAGTTATATTTTTAAAAATAAGCTGGCTTGGGTTTTCTTTCAACATCTACAATGATAAATTCTCCAGTAATCGTTTAAAATAATACAAATTCTATAGTTGAAAAATTCTGATAGTAAAATTTGCACTTAGTATTCTATATGTAAAATGTAGCTGATATTTATGATACTATGAGAAACAGTTATTTAAATTATCTGTAGGTTTACCAAGTAATTTAGTGTTTTCAGAACAGGATTCTCAAATTAAATACATACCTGCTTGTCTAATAATATTATTTATCCAATCAACTTGGGAGTTAACTTACACGTTAAAAAACCACACACACACACACACACTTTAGTTTAAACAGAAGAAACAAGTAAAAAGATAACGACCGTAATGATAACCATAATAAATTCTTTTTTCTCTCCCCAATGGATCAAGAACACCTGCTCTCAGGGCTGCCCCGGCTGGCTCTCAGGGAAGTGGGATGAGGCACAGGGTGGGGGTGGGGGTGGGGTGGGGGCGGGGGCGGGAACTTGCCGCATACGTACACATCAGCCAGCGCCTATGGCCTCAGCGTCTGGCCCGGAAGAAATCCTTCACTCCCACGGAGTGACCCTCCCTCGACCGTGCGTTCCTGTACTAGATCCTGGACACCGTGCACCTTGCCAAGTTACACCAGATTTAGGGCTTGTGGCTGACCACAGCCTCACCCTGAGCCATCTCATAGGAGTCTTGTGGGAGTTCTGCACCAAGCTGAATGACACCCAGCTGCGCTTCAAGCTGGCCTAATACCCTGACATGGAGCCCAGCCTGGAGGTGTTCAGCTCCCACCAAGGCCTGAAGAAGTGGTTGGAGGCCGGGAACTCCTGACTCTCCTGCCCAAGATGCTGCTGTCCATGGGGGTCCCTGAGAACCTGTCGGCCATTGCCTGGCTGGAAGCGCCCAACGATGATCAGGTATGGCTTTAACAATATCCTGCAGCCGGTGGACCACAAAGTAAACTTGCAGATGGTAAACACCAAACTGGCCTTCTGGTGTGGATGGAACTTTTGGGGTGTAAATGAAATTGTGTGTATGCATGTGTGGAGAGGGAGAGGGACAGAAAGAGAGAGGGACAGAGAGAGAGAGAGAGGCAGAGATGCATCCAATGGATTACTTTATAATGTTGTTAAAAAATCAGTTGACTAAATTTTGGGGAGTCTCTTCTAGTCTTTCTATTCTGTTCCATCAGTCTGTGGATTTGTCCTTTCACCAATACCGCACTGTCTTGATTACTGTAGCTTTCAAGTAAATATTTAAATTGAGATTTGTGAATCTTTCAAATTTGTTCTGCAGTTTCAAAATCATTTATGTCTATTCAGGGTTTTAAAATTTTTCTGTATAAGTTTTAGAATCAGCTAACAGATATCTACAAAAATTCTGCTGGAATTTTAATTAGGATTGCACTGAATCTACAGATCAAATTGGGAATAATTTATTTCTCAATGAAATTGAGTCTTTCAGTCCAAGAATATAATTCGTTGTTTAATTATTTCCACTCATGTTTTATAGTTTTCAATATATAGATCCTGAACATATTTTGTTAGGTTTTTAACCTAATATTTCAATTTTATTTAGTGCTATGGTAAGTGATATATTTTTTTAAATTCCAATTGTTCATTGCTGGTAGGTAGAAATAAAATTGATATTTTGATGTTGACTTTGTATTTTAAGACTTGATAAACTAATTTATTATTCTAGAAAAAATTCTGAGTTTTTCAGATTTTTCACCTAGAAAGTCATTTCATCTGTGAATATAAAAAGTATTATTTCTACTTTTATGTTTTGTATGCTTTTGATTTGTTTCATTTAATTGGCTAGCATATCTTGCTCAATGTTGAATGTGAGTCAGGAGAGAGTGTTCTTGCATTTTTCCTGATCTTAGGGATAAAGCATACAGGCCTTCACTATTAAGTATGATGTTAATAGTAGGTTATTATAGATACTCTTGTCAAATGGAGAATTCAGATTTACTGAGAGTTTATCATAAATTGTTGCTGTTGTTTTTTCAAATCCGTTCTTTGCATCTATCGGTAGGATTCTGAGCTTTTTTCTTGTTAGGTCTGTTAATATGATGAATCACATTGATTGATGTATAGATCTTGAACTTGCCTTGAATTATTGGAATGAATTCCATTTTGTTGTAATGTATTATCCCTTTTATTTATTGCTTGATTCCATTTGCTAATATTTTCATGGAGAACATCTGAGTCTATGTGCATAATAAGTTGTTTCTAAAGCTGCCAAACTTTTGTCATTATAGCCAGTTATGACCAAAAAAGAAATTCAGATTGACTTGATAGTTATAACAAATTTGAGTCTTGCTAAGGAGATGCCTATATTTTTACCTTTGAAAAATAACTATTTGTCTCAAATTTGCCTTATTACATTATAGTATGTTTTTATTTACTGTTAGTAGCAAAATGAAGGGTGATTGGAAAATATGTTGTTTATTTAATACTAGTATTACAAAGAGGCTTTTTTTATAACTTGCAGGCACACTTGGGATTTTTGCCCCAGTTTTAAAGAATGACAGCAAAAGCACCTTTATCTGACATTTAGGATGATTAAATTTTGAAAAATCACTTGGCATATTCAGCATGACTCCACAGGGTGCTCTAGCTTTATAAGACAATGCATCATGTTAGCTTAACTTATATTTAAGGTTTGCTGGCCTGGTATTATTGTGTTAGGCAGGATTGCTGAAATGGAAACATAAAATTTTTCTGCCATGAGATCAAGTTTCTGCCTGCCCTACACTAAATTAGTTCCATACAGTTTTAAAATGCAATGTTTATTCTGGTTCTAGTAGTATTGTGAAATGGCAAACTGTGCTTAAGTACATAAAATTAAGCCTACTCTGTGTGAAAACAGATTTTGTTTTTATTCATGTATCATTTAAATTCAGGAGTAAAGGTTGCTTAACCACCAAGAAGGTTTATATGAAGCTAAAAGAAAGAAGCCAATTGTGTCTGAGAGTTCATTTTTAAAACCAACATATCCTTCTGGGCCATAATGCATAATTTTTATGAGCCTACATATATATTGGCTACTACTGCAGCATAACAAGAAATGTAATGAGACATGCAAAGAAGCAGGTTATAATAGTTACAGTGTTCATAAAAAGTGTTCCATCAATGACATCCTACTTTGAGAATATATATATTCAAGAAATATTAAATAAAATGGAATAATGAGTCTAACTCAATTTTGAAAGCACAAAATTGGTTTGTTACATGTGTTAATTAAACCATTTGAAGAAAAAAATTCACAAATAAGAGTGTGACAAAAAATCAGTTATCATTGAAAAATACCTTGAACAATATGGATGAGGCAAACTATCATTTTGGCAAAGAAGAAAAAAGTAAGCAAACAATGTATATAGCTCGTTTGTTTTTTTTAATCCTCCAATATTAAAAAAGTCACAAAATAGTGTTTATTTTAAACAAAACATAAAACTGTTGAATGAGTAGATCATTACCTGCTAACTATAAAGTGATCTTATGGCTAACTACTTAGAGAATACTATTGAACACATGAAATTTGTCAAAATTTATATAACCATTGAATAATTTTCTTGTTTAGCAATTATGTATAATTCTATGGAAGTATTTTTTTGATTTGTGTATTTTCAAGCATTTATTTCATTTTCTTGCCAATGTAGGACCAATTAAGTAAAATGGTAAACTTTATTTTTTTCCCTTAATATTTTACTAGTATAAATGAGAAAATAGTAGTAAAATGGACTTTTGGTATTTTCTATAAAAGTGACTCTAACCATTCCTACGTTCTTATATGTAAGAAATAATTTATGTGAGTAAAATTATATTTTAATTGTGTTTATTGAACCAGGCTTACCTACTGAGTAATGTAAAACAAAATAAGCAATATACAATTTCAAGATGGCAGTAAAATAAGTGTTAGGAAATATCAATTTTAATTTTTATACAATTTATCCCTAAAATAAATTGATTTAATATACTAGAGAGATAAAATAGCATCTATCATATGAAGTACTTGGAAAAGGGAATTTGATATTACTTATTTGGCAACCCTATAAATTTATGAGCACCAAGTCTTGTAAGGGATATTGATAACTATTAATATTCATTGGAGGATTGTGACTATCACAGGTCAATAAAAGGGAATTTTATGCAGATAATGATCTATTCCCTCCCCCCCCCCTTATTTTTACTGTGCTTAAATCTTAGTATACAAATGTATTGGATTTTTAAAGTTATCCAAACTTAAAAAATTTGTATTGTCATGTTCATTTAATTTTAATTTTTTATGAAAAATGAAAAGTATTCCAGATTTGGTCAATCAACTTAAATTGAAAAATATTCAGCCAATTAAGTTAAGGGACATATAAAAATATTGACCAGTTATCTCTCTTTCATTGTGATATCAAGCATAACTAACTCTTGGCAATTATCTTGCAATCATAACTACTAGCAAGCATTTTGGTTGTGTACGTTTAATATATAGTTTGGAAATTATTTTAAAGTTATCTATTACTCTAAGACGTATGGGTGTCAAACCAACTTTATGGGAATTAATAGATTAAGAATAACATTTTATGTTACTCTGTCCAGAGTTTTGTGACAGCAAAGGTTTCACCCTAAACTGTCATCAATGTAGAAAAACAAACACATTTAATGTTAATATTTTAATGAAACATTCCTCTTGCTCAGCAAATTTTTTTTCTATATTCAATTTAAAGTTTATTCATTGTCTACTATAGTTAGGTTTACAGTGAGTATAAATAAGGTCATTTTTATATTTATATAGTATAAACTATAGCGACTTTCCTGCTTCTTAAAATGTCATGCAGTTTTATTTGGATTTCCCTGACGGAATGCTTTCTATGTGTCTCTGAAAATTGTTTGCTTTCTGTAATTATCACATAGTATCCATTATGTGGGTTGCTAAAGGGGAGAAGTGTGTACGTGTATATGTGTGTGTGTGTGTGTGTGTGTGTGTGTGTGTAACTAACATTCCTAAATAAAGCAAGAAGATGACTTAATTTCCTTGCACTGTCATAATGGAGCATTGTTTAACAGATTCCCTGAACTATTATTAATTATGTAGGAAAATGCACTTGTGCTTATCTTTGCTATTTATTATGTGATTAGCACCCAGACGTTATGGAGTTACACGTTAACTAGTGGATTTCTGTCTAGTAGAAAAGCTAATTACAATGCTATATTTTTAATGTTGTGTAGGAGTTCAACCTTTTTGGTCTCTATTAACATATTTAATTTAGCATTCCTTTGACTAGGTGATTATATAAA
The DNA here is from genome assembly GCF_008692025.1 of Phocoena sinus. Taxonomy (NCBI): domain Eukaryota; kingdom Metazoa; phylum Chordata; class Mammalia; order Artiodactyla; family Phocoenidae; genus Phocoena; species Phocoena sinus. The sequence goes on from NC_045763.1 coordinate 93,917,303, forward strand.
TCTTCATTTCTCAAATTGTTATTTTTTTTTCGGCACGTGGGCCTCTCACTGCTGTGGCCTCTCTCGCTGCGGAGCACAGGCTCCGGACGCGCAGGCTCAGCGGACATGGCTCACGGTCCCAGCCGCTCCGTGGCATGTGGGACCCTCCCGTACTGGGGCACGAGCTCGTGTCCCCTGCATCAGCAGGTGGACTCTCAACCACTGCACCACCAGGGAAGCCCTCAAATTATTTTTTGAACCAGCTTTACCATCTTACTTGTTCCTTAATTGATTAATGTTTTGAATAAGTGTCTTTGACATATATTGTTCTGTATTTGTGTGAGGGTCATGTTTTTAATTTTGAAAATTGTATTTTATAGATTCTATGTACAGTAATTCCAAAAATGTGATAAGTAGGAAATCTGTGTTTTTAAAATTTTTATTTGGATACTAATTTACACTAGATCATGACTAAAGGCAGAGTCTGATGGCACTCCTTTATATTTCTTCTGGATGCTCACTCAGTCATTATCACAAAGCATTTAATACAGTTTAAAAAACTGAGGTGAATTTCCTCTAGTGATTTAATGCATTGGATCCGTTATAAGGCCCTTCACTTATGCTTTAGAATTTTACTTTTGAAATATGTTCAGGAAGACATGAATTGTGCTATATCTTTACAGCTTCAAGGCAGACATTTATACAAGCCATCAAAACCTTAAAAGAGCTTATCTGTCTTCTTGGAAACAATCTTTTCAAAGTACATAACTTTGCTGTTACATGTATGAGAGATGGAATAGAAAAGAATTGGCTCAGTTTAGAGAAAATAATATTCCCATAGAACACTGACTACCTAAATGTGATAATGCATTAATCTATTTGTGATTATGCAGAAAATATTGACAAGCAGCCTCCAACAGATGTGTCCCAATAGCTTGTTTGCAGCCTAAACTTACATATTTCAGCTCTCTTTGCATATTTCCTGACAAAGCATTTCCTAGTCATCTGGGTTGTGTGTCTTGCCATTCTTATTCTAAAACATGTATTTCTGTGGGCTAAGATAAGGTTAGAAACTTTTAGGAACACAAATATGATTCTGTTTCAAATTCTCAAATGCATTATGTTGTTTAAGGATTTAGATTTAGACTGCAAATAATCACTAATTTGTAGACTTTAAAAATGTCCCATCATTTTTTAGGTCAAGCTCAAGTTCCTTTGCATCACTACCATAGATTATATTATTACTTGGTAGTTTGGTAATCATATATTTCTGAATGTTAACTAACAAAATATATTAGATCTTGAGTTATTCTACCATGCCATTGTATTTTCTTTGATCTTTCATTTTTGGGCCATAATAGACAAAAATTTTCTCCATTAATGTTTAATTTACATCATTATCAAGGTTGATTATGTCACTCATAGTGGAAAAATTGATAAATTAGGTTTCAATACTTTCTCACATCATTTAATTTTAAAACACATAATTAAAATGTATTTTTAAAGCCTTTCCTACTAGATTGGATGCTTTTAAAATGTGTCATTTCTTTTGCTTTAGATTGAATCAAGGATGGAGCTAGCGTTATGGGGTTTATAGCACAAGTTGAATTGTAATGTTTTTGACATTTGTAGAAGTGATTTTTTTTTTTACACAAACCCTGTGAGCTCTAGCTTATAGAAGTTAGTCAGGAACAAAAATTCTGAGTTTCACATGATTTCTGTCAAGATAACAATTGCTGCATGTATTGAGAACTATGAATATTTCTAGCTTTTTTGGAAAATTCCTGATCATCTGTTATAGATAAATGACTGCAAGAAGTGTAAGCAGGGATTCTAGGTATACAGCCAATAGCATGTTTTCCAGTTTATTCTACCTCTGAGTTTACCTGGCAAAGACATCAAACAAAAATGCAATACTATTTTAGGCACTTTTTTTGTGATATACTAATCAGCTAAGTAATATGTATTACCTGACCGAGGAACTAATTTTTGGGTGAAAAAGACAATCTTCCATCCTTAGAATTACTAGAAAGTATCACTTGTCAGTTACATGACCTTGGAAAAAAGTCTCATTTCCTTCATCTGTGAAATTGGGATAATAATTGTACTTTCTTCATAGGGTTATAGTTAAAATAGAATATTTGTAAAGCACGTAAAAGATTTCATAGCATGTTGGACACGGTTAATTTTAATAATGATTACTATTTTTGGATAAAAAATCTCAATATGAAAATGACTATGTATTTTCATAGCACTTTAAGAACAATTATTTTCATATATATTGTCTTATATGTATGCAATCAATATAGTCCTGATAGATAAAATGACTGTTATCCTGACATTATAAATAAGGAAATTAAGAAATAATTTTTGTATTTTTGAAATACTCCTAAAATACTATTAAATGCTCAGAGAGCTGATACTTAAATTGATACTTAAATGGCAAGGCCTCAAATTCAGATCTTCTGATTCCAAATCAAAAATTCTTTCCATTACACCAAAATGAAAGAACTCAAATCTTTTAAGTGAGAGGAAGCAACATCCCCCACTCCCCAAGGAGTCTCCTTTTCTCCCACCAATTCTGGAAAGCATTTGCTTTTTTTAGAACCAACGAATCTGAGAATCATTAGACATATGAGTGGATATTTTTAAAAATAAAGACATATTTAGATAAACTAAAAAATATCACAAGAGTAAATCTGAGCTATAAACTTACCAACCCACAAAATATATAAACAGACATCAGCAGAGAGTACGACATCAGCGGCAGCCTGCATCACTCAATGGTGGATCAATCTCTATCAATTACAGACCTGTCTGGGTGTCTTGGAACAACACATAAACCAAACAAATAATGGATAACTAGTCACAGAGAGAAAATTGTTAAATTGCCACCTCCTACCCTTATGGTAATGGCAGCAAGGAAACCCATAGTTATCTTTTTAAGAATACCGATGATTTTTCCAGCATAAGCAATGTACTTAGAGTACCAGAGTTGCATGATTTTGTCAGAATTTGAAACTAAATATTCAAAGATGATCTCACAATATTTATATTAGTAGTAGAATAATATTACATGAAGGGATACATGTTGAAAAGGAAGATACATATTGTTTTACATTATTTAAATAAAATTATTTAAATAATTACCTAATCATTACCTAATATAAGTTATGTAGTCCTTATTACCTGAGCAAAAACTCACTTAATGAAATAACAGTTTACTTATGACTTGCTTCAAGAATCTTTCTTTGCTCTGTCCGCCAATCTGAAGTTGTTCTTTTAAAACATTTGCTACAGTACGTTCATTTCTGTACTTAGAAACTTAAGCCACTTAAGCTCAGACCTCAGAGTAATATATAATTTCTACTAACTTCCCCTTTCTGAAATACAGCAAACACTCGTGAGATGAGTGTATTGGTCAGGGTTCAACTAGAGAAAAAGAACATCTTATAGGATACACACACACACAAGTACACATACACATATATACATATATGTAATAAACGTGTATTATAAGGCATATGCATTTCTTACATGTATTTATTATAAGCAGTGTATCTGTTTTTATATAGGTATGCATTTATTTAAAGAACTGGCTTATTGTTAATACTGGCTAAGTAAATCTAAAATCCATGGGGAAGGCAGTCAGGAAAGGAAGGAAAAATCACAAGGAGGGTGGAATCTCAAAAGTACAGGCTGAAGCTTGCTGTCCATGGGCTAAAAGGTCTAATGTTTAAAGTTTTCCTAGTTGATTAATTCAAGCTCTTTTGATTCACTTAAAGCCAACTGATTAGAAACTTCAATCCTGTCTACCAAATTGCTTCTCAGCTGTATGTAGTAATGTTTCAATGAATAATGGGGAAGTTGTTTGCTTGTTACAAAAGTACTGCTGTCTTTGTCCTCCAGCTTTCTTAAGAGAATATCATTTGTAGCTACCCTAATCAGAAGCATACTAGAAAGGGAATTCTGTGTACCACAGTTCAGCTTGGCCAAATTGACATATTAAAATCCATTCCAGTGGCATTCTTCCTTAATTATGTAATTCTGATACATTTAGCTTTGGTAACAGGTTTTCTCATGATGCTTTGGGAAATTCAACAATTTGGAGGTTACACCAAGATCCATATGAGACTCCCTAACTGTGCAACCCAAGACTCTTGACTCAAAAGCAGTGTTTTCCAGTGAGGCAGCTTGAGACTCACTCAGGGGTCTGTTCAACTGGAAGAAGAGGCTGTTTCTCATGATGTTCTGATTTCTATTTTCTTTTCATTGAAGTCAGACCAAACGTGAGACTTTATTGATCGTCTCCAATGAAGTAAGATCCCTTTTAGGAATGCTTTGGTTTTCTGTTCTTGTTTGAAAGACTTTTATCTTTGGTGGAAAATGGTATTGGTATTGTCAACACTACTATTTGTCAGTCTTCATCAGTTTTTTAGTGTTAAGTCTGTAAGATGTTCCTAGGGAAAAAGATGATCTTGATAAATTTATTTCTTGAGCTGGCTCTTGGGCCTGAGGATTTCAGAATGTAACTCTTCAGAACAACAACTTTTGGCCAAAACTTATAGAAACCTATGAGAATTTTCCTCAGGCTGTCTTGCTTTGTCTTTGAGACTCTTGTTCTGTGAGAAACCTCCCTTCCAAACTCTGTATATGCTAGGAGTCCTTGATTGTGAATGTCCAAGACAAGTTGCATAAGAAACTTTTAGACTGACCTTTCCTGGACTCTCATGAGTTTTTCTCAGTTTAAACAGAACTCCATGCCCTCTCCAAGCCAGGCTGTTTAAATTATAATTTAATTATAATGGCCATTTATTGAATTATCACTCTAAATAGCATAATTCCACCAAAGATAATTTAGAATTACAGTGGCCACTCTCAGAAGCTTTTGAGGTCAATAATTAATGTTTATGTGAGAGTTTCCATAGAATATAAACTAAGTGAGTTCCAAAATATTAAAAAGTCTGTACTTTCTGATTAGTGTGAGGAAGCTAAACTGTTTTCCAAACTGTCTGTAGCATTTTACATCCTCATCAGCAACGTATGAGGCCTCCTTGCCAACACTTGAGATTGTCTGTATTTTTTATTATAAATAAGCTAGTGAATATGAAATGGTATCTTATTATGGTTTTATTTTGCATTTTTCTAAAGTATATTTTGTTCATTTTTAATTGGTATGTTTATCTAATACATAGAAATACAGTTGACTTGTCTGTTACGGTCCTGTGTCCTGAAACAGTGCTTAGCTCATTTATTAGTTCGAGTATCGGCTTTCTTTATCTGTCACCGCCACTTCAATAACTATTGGATCTGCTGGATCATATGGCCCAAGTGACAGAGCAGCTTGCACTGACTCTGGACCTGTTGCGGAGCCTTCTCCTGTTCTGGGCCCCACACAAAACAAGCAGCTTTTCGGGTTACTCGGTTAATGAACTGGAGTAGAACAATGAAATGAGGTATATGTTGCCTCCAAAATCTAATGAAACCCACTAAGCATTCTGCTTCTTTCTTGATTTTTGGAGGGGACAGATGAAACATAACCCATAACCTATAACTTAGAAAGGATATCTTCACATGCTTCACACTTGGCATGCTGGACCCTTAGAAATTTCACTGAGGTGGAAGCCTTCTAAATTTTTGTCAGATTTATTTCCCACCCTCTGGCATGCAAGTGTCTTACCAATGAGTCTAAGAGTATTTGCACTTCTTGCTATCTAGGTCCTGTCAGCATAATGCTATCAAAATAACTGACCAATGTGATGTCTTGTAGAAGAGAAAGGTAATCAAGAGCCTCCAAAGTAAATTATGACATAGAGCGGGAGAGTTGATATGCCCCTGAGGTAGAACAGCGAAGGTGTATTGCTGGCTTTGCAGCTAAAACAAACTGCTCCTGGTGGTCTTTATTAACAGGTATCAAGGAAAAAGTATTTGATCAATGACTACATATTAGGTACCAGAGGATGTGTTCTGAAACCACATCTGATTTAGCAGCTGCAATTGGAGTCACTATCTGGTTAAGTTTACAAAAATCCACTGTCATTCTCTAAAATCCATCTGTTTTCTTCACTGGCCAGATAGGCTAGTTAAATGGGAATATGGTAGAAATTATCACCTCTGCTTCCTTCAAGTCCTTGGTGGTTTTAAACTCTGCAGTCCCTCCAGAATGAGGTATTGTTTTGGTTTACTGTTTTCCTAAGTAGAGGCAGTGACATTTTGGGTCTCCTGGAATTAGTGTCAGTTCATAGATGGTGCTCAGTAGTCCCCAAAAGTCCCCTTTCCCCCAAAGCACAGTTACCCTGGTAAAAGACTGTAGGTCCCTTTGGGGAAGCCTGGGGGAAATATTAAAATACATGGTTTTACTATTGCACTGGGATCCTTTCTTAAGGGGCCCCATCCTATCCTTCATTCATGGGGTTCTAGGTATGTAAAGTTTAGTTTGATCTTCATTTTCTAGTACTTAGGGTTGTAAAGTTAGGTATCCGTGGGATATCCATTTAACATCCTAAAACTATTACACTCCAAATTGAATTAGTACAATCTTAACTTCAATAGCGTAAAAAATTGCTCCTTTACACCTCTATCTCCACTCTTTTCATTTATTGATGTCACAGAATTACACCTTAATAATTGTATGTCCAAAAACAAAACTAATAATTGTTTTTAAATGTGTTACTCTCTTAAATTACATAGAAAACAAAATGCGGAGCTACAAATCAAAGTTTAAATAATACGAACTTTTAGGCTAATAATTGATTTTTTAAATGCATTAGTCCCATAAATCATTTAGAAAACAAAAAGTACAGTTACAAACCATTGTTTAAATATTACTAGCTTTTATAATTGCCTGTGTATTTACCTTTATTTAGATCTTTATTTCTTTATATAGCTTTGAGTTTCTATCTACTGTCCTTTCATTTCAACCAGTAGGAATTTCTTGAGCATTTCTAGCAGGACAGACCAAATGCTGTGAACTCCCTAAGCTTTTTTTAATCTGGGAATGTCTTAATTTTACCCTCACTTACCCTGTGCTGTACTGATTATTGTAGTCATAGTTGATTTTACAATTTTTTATCTTTTAATCTTTGTACTAGCTTATGTAAGTGGTTGATCCTCAGCCTTTTCTATATATTTGCCTTTACTAGTGGGATTTTTCCTTCCCTATAGATTCTTAATTCTTGTTATAGCCTTTTCTTTCCCACTTAAAGAAGACCCTTTAACATTTCTTTTAAGGTAGGTTTAGTATTAATTAACTCTTTTCATTTTTGCTTGTCTGAGAAGTTCTTTCTCTCTCCTTTAATTCTAAATGATAATCTTGCTGGGTAGAGTATCCTAGGTTACAGGTTTTTCCCTTTGAGATTTTTATATATCATGCTACTCCCTTCTGGCCTGCAAAGTTTCTGCAGAAAAATCAGCTGATAGCCTTGGGGTGGTGCCCTTGTATATGACTCTGTTTTTCTCTTGCTGCCTTTAGAATTCTCTCTTTACCTTTGGCCATTTTAATTATGATATGTCTTAGTGTGAGTCTGTTTGGATTCATCTTGTTTGGGACCCTCTGTGCTTCAGCTTTGGGAAGTTTTCAGCAATAATTTTATCAAGTACTAAATATCAAATATTTTTGACCCTCTCTCTCTTTTCCTTCTGGGACATATATAACGTAAATGTTGGCATGCTTGTTGTTATCCCAAAGATCCCTTAAACTGTTTTCATTAATTTTTAAAAATTTTTATCCAATTGGGTAATTTTTATTATTCTGTCTTCCAGACCATGTATTCATTCTTCTGTATCACCTAGTCTGCTGTTAGTTCCTTCTAGTGTCATTTTCATTTCAGTTATTGTATTCTTCAGTTTTGACTGGTTCTTTTTTATATTTTCTAGTTCCTTGTTAAAATTCTCACCATGTTCATACATTCTTTTCCCTAATTCAGTTAGTGTTCTTATTACTAATGCCTTGAATTTTTTATCTGGTAAATTGTTTATTTCTATTTCATTGTGTATTTTTTTCAGGGTTTTTTTCTTGCTCTTTCAATTGAGACCAATTTCTGTCTTCTAATTTTGCTTAACTTTCTCTGTCTCTACAAAATTAGGAGAAAAAGCTACCTATTGTGGTCTTGAAGGAGTGTCTTTATGTGGGAGCATCCCTATACAGTCTGGATGTACCCAGTGGCTTTGGTGGGAGAGCTGGATTTGATGTGAACACAAATCACATCTTTCTTCAGGGTGTGCTGACAGCTATCACCTTGGTAGGATGTGGGCTTGGAAATGGAAGGATTAGAAGCCAGAGCCAGTTTTTAAGCAGGGATTTCTCTTCTGCTCAGTGGCCATCACTGCCCTATTGGGGCCAAGGTTGGGTCCCAAGTTGCTGGAGCAAAAGCCCTGAGGGTTGGGTTCGAGCTAGCTTCATTCCTTTTGTTTGCTCTCCCTCCTCCCAGCATGACACCCTTGCCCCAGAGGGGATCAGTGTTGGAGCAAGAGGGGCTGGTGTGGGCACTTGGCATGTATTGGGGTGCACACTGTGGTGATCTGGCGGGGTCTGCGATCCAGACTGCTTCTGATGAGCTGCCTATGTAAGTGCCATTAATAGCTGCCTATGCCCTGCTCAAACACTGCTTTGAGTCTGAGTCTCCTTTGTCCTTCACAGCCGGGCTCTCCCTTTGGCCTCTGCCACCCTTGCTCTGGTGTGGGTATACCACAGGACAGGCAGTGCCTATGTGGGCTCTTGATGTGTGTCAAGGCACAGGCTGTGGTGCTCTGGCCACAAACAAAGATGCGTCTACTTCTCTTGTGCTGCCTGTATAAGTACCAGTAATGGCTGACCCTGCCCTGCTCAGACATCTCTTCAGATGTGAGCTGCCTCTGTGCCTCACAGCTGGGCCCTCATCCCAGTGTGGGCCTGCACCAAGAAGCAAGTAGGGCTGGAGCATTCGCTCAGTTCAGGCTGGGGCATGCACAATGGCAGTGGTGGCAGGAAACCGGCCAGCCTCTTATCTCTTCTGCAGTTTAAGTTCACCCTCTCCACCCTGCTATAGGGGCAAGCACGTATGCACACACTCAAAAGCAGAGCCCAGGCTTTCCTCAGCCCTCCTGTTAGTCCTACTAGCCCTCCAACCAGCCAAGGGGACTTGTGTTTTCTGTGTTAGACCCCAGGGCTGGGGCACCCAATATGTGGCTTGAAATGCTCACTCCCCAGGGAGGATCTCTGTGTAATCTCCCTTTTTCACTGAGTCCCCTCCCAGGGGCACAGGTCAGGACCTGATCACTTCACTTCCCTTCCTGCCCAATTACATGTGGACTTTTCTTACAGCCTTGGTTGTACAGGAGTCTTTCTGCCAGTTTCCATTTAGTTTTCAGTTAGAATTGCTCCACATGTAGGTATGTTTTTTATGCGTTCATTGAGGGAGGTGAGATCCACGCCCTCTTACTCCACCATCTGATCTCTTCCTCTCCCTCACTGTTTTTTTTTAACATCTTTATTGGAGTATAATTGCTTTACAATGGTGTGTTAGTTTCTGCTTTATAACAAAGTGAATCAGGTATACATATATATATGTCCCCATATCTCTTCCCTCTTGCATCTCCCTCCCCACGACCCTCCCTATCCCTCCCCTCTATGTGGTCACAAAGCACCAAGCTGATCTCCCTGTGCTATGTGGCTGCTTCCCACTAGCCATATGTTTTACGTTTGGTAGTGTATATATGTCCATGCCACTCTGTCACCTTGTCACAGCTTACCCTACCCACTCCCCATATACTCAAGTCCATTTTCTAGTAGGTCTGTGTCTTTATTCCCATCTTGCCCCAAGTTTCTTCATGACCTTTTTTTTTGTTTTTGTTTTTGTTTTTAGATTCCATATATATGGTGAGCATATGGTATTTGTTTTTCTCTTTCTGACTTACTTCACTCTGTATGACAGGCTCTAGGTCCATCCACCTCACTACAAAATAACTCAGTTTTGTTCCTTTTTATGGATGAGTAATATTCCACTGTATATATGTGCCACATCTTCTTTATCCATTCATCTGTTGATGGACACTTAGGTAGTTTCCATGTCCTGGCTATTGGAAATAGAACTGCAATGAACACTTTGGTGCATGACTCTTTTTGAATTCTGGTTTTCTCAGGGTATATGCCCAGTAGTGGGATTGCCAAGTCATATGGTAGTTCTATTTCGAGTTTTTTAAGGAACCTCCATACTGTTCTCCATAGTGGCTGTATCAATTTACATTCCCATCAACAGTGCAAGAGGGTTCCCTTTTCTCCACAACCTCTCTGGCATTTATTGTTTGTAGATTTTTTGATGATGGACATTCTGACTGGTGTAAGATGATATCTCATTGTAGTTTTGATTTGCATTTCTCTAATGATTAATGATGTTGAGCATTCTTTCATGTGTCTATTGGCAATCTGTATATCTTCTTTGGAGAAATGTCTGTTTAGGTCTTTCTGCCCATTGTTGGATTGGGTTGTTGTTTTTTTTGATATTGAGCTGCTTGTAAATTTTGGAGATTAATCCTTTGTCAGTTGCTTCATTTGCAAATATTTTCTCCCATTCTGAGGGTTGTCTTTTCATCTTATCTATGGTTTCCTTTGCTGTGCAAAAGCTTTGAAGTTTCATTAGGTCCTATTTGTTTATTTTTGTTTTTATTTCCATTTCTGTAAGAGGTGGGTCAAAAAGGATCTTGCTGTGATGTATGTCATAGAGTGTTCTGCCTATGTTTTCCTCTAAGAGTTTGATGGTGTCTGGCCTTACATTTAGGTCTTCAATCCATTTTGAGTTTATTTTTGTGTATGGTGTTAGGGAGTGTTCTAATTTTATTCTTTTACATGTAGCTGTCCAGTTTTCCCAGCACCACTTATGGAAGAGACTGTCTTTTCTCCACTGTATATTCTTGCCTCCTTTACTGAAGATAAGGTGACTGTGTGTGCACGGGTTTATCTCTGGGCTTTCTATCCTGTTCCATTGATCTGTATTTCTGTTTTTGTGCCAGTACCATACTGTCTGATTACTGTAGCTTTGTAGTATTGTCTGAAGTCAGGGAGCCAGATTCCTCCAACTCCGTTCTTCTTTCTCAAGATTGCTTTGGTTATTCAGGATCTTTTGTTTTTCCATACAAATTGTGAAATATTTTGTTCTGGTTCTGTGAAAAATGCCAGTGGTAGTTAGATAGAGATTGCATTGAATCTGTAGATTGCTTTGGGTAGTATAGTCATTTTCACAATGTTGGTTCTTCCAATTCAAGAACATGGTATATCTCTCCATCTATTTGTATCATCTTTAATTCCTTTCATCAGTGTCTTACAATTTTCTGCATACAAGTCTTTTGTCTCCTTAGGTAGGTTTATTTCTAGATATTTTATTCTTTTTGTTGCAATGGTAAATGGGAGTGTTTTCTTAATTTCACTTCCAGATTTTTTATCATTAGTGTATAGGAATGCCAGAGATTTCTGTGCATTAATTTTGTATCCTGCTACTTTACCAAATTCATTGATTAGCTCTAGTGGTTTTCTGGTAGCCTTTTTAGGATTCTGTATATATGGTGTCATGTCATCTGCAAACAGTGACAGCTTTACTTCTTTTCCAAATTGGATTCCTTTTAGTTCTATCTCTTTTCTGATTGCTGTGGCTAAAACTTCCAAAACTATGTTCAATAATAGTGGTGAGAATGGGAAACCGTGTCTTTTTCCTCATCTTAGTGGAAATGGTTCCAGTTTTTCGCCATTGAGGATGAGTTTGGCTGTGGGTTTGTCATATATGGCCTTTATTATGTTGAGGAAAGTTCCGTCTATGCCTACTTTCTGGATGTTTTTTATCATAAATGGGTGTTGAATTTTGTCAAAAGCTTTCTCTGCATCTATTGAGATGATTGTATGGTTTTTCTCCTTCAATTTATTAATATGGTGTATCATGTTGATTGATTTGCGTATATTGAAGAATCCTTGCATTCCGTGGATAAACCCCACTTGATCATAGTGTATGATCCTTTTAATGTGCTGTGTGATCCTTTTAATGTGCTAGTATTTTGTTGAGGATTTTTGCATCTATGTTCATCAGTGATATTGGCCTGTAGTTTCCTTTCCTTGTGACATCTTTGTCTGGTTTTGGTATCAGAGTGATGGTGGCCTCATAGAATGAGTTTGGGAGTGTTCCTCCCTCTTTTATATTTTGGAAGAGTTTGAGAAGGATAGGTGTTAGCTCTTTTCTAAATGTTTGATAGAATTCGCCTGTGAAGCCATCTGGTCCTGGGTTTTCGTTTGTTGGAAGATTTTTAATCACAGTTTCAATTTCAGTGCTTGTGATTGGTCTGTTCATATTTTCCATTTCTTCCTGGTTCAGTCTCGGAAGGTTGTGCACTTCTAAGAATTTGTCCATTTCTTCCAGATTGTCCATTTTATTGGCATATAGCTGCTTATAGTAATCTCTCATGATCCTTTTTATTTCTGCAGTGTCAGCTGTTACTTCTTGTTTTTATTTCTAATTCTATCGATTTGGGTCTTCTCCCTTTTCTTCTTGATGAGTCTGGCTAATGCTTTATCAATTTTGTTTAACTTCTCAAAGAACCACCTTTTAGTTTTATTGATCTTTGCTATTGTTTCCTTCATTTCTCTTTCATTTATTTGTGATCTAATCTCCATGATTTCTTTCCTTATGCTAACTTTGTTTTGTTTTTTTTTTGTCCTTCTTTCTCTAATTGCTTTAGGTGTAAGGCTAGGTTTTTTATTTAAGATGTTTCTTGTTTCTTAAGGTAGGATTGTATTGCTACAATACAATCAATTGCTATTGATTGTAAAACTTCCCTCTTAGAACTGCTTTTGCTGCATTCTGTAGGTTTTGGGTTGTCGTGTTTTCATTGTCATTTGTTTCTAGGTATTTTATGATTTCCTCTTTGATTTCTTCAGTGATCTCTTGGTTATTAAGTAGTGTGTTACTTAGCCTCCATGTGTTTGTATGCCTTACAGATTTTTTCCTGTACTTGACATCTAGTCTCATAGCATTGTAGTCAGAAAGGATACTTGATACAATTTCAATTTTCTTAAATTTACCAAGGCTTGATTTGTGACCCAAGATATGATCTATCCTGGAGAATATTCCATGAGCACTTGAGAAGAAAGTATATTCTGTTGTTTTTGGATGGAATGTCCTATAAATATCAATTAAGTCCATCTTGTTTAATGTATCATTTAAAGCTTCTGTTTCCTTATTTATTTTCATTTTGGATGGTCTGTTCATTGGTGAAAGTGGGGTGTTAAAGTCCCCTACTGTGATTGTGTTACTGTCAGTTTCCCCTTTTATGGCTGTTAGCATTTGCCTTGTGTATTGAGGTGCTCCTATGTTGGGTGCATATATATTTACAATTGTTATATCTTCTCCTTGGATTCATCCTTTGATCATTATGTAGTGTCCTTCTTTGTCTCTTGTAATAGTCTTTGTTTTAAAGTCTATTTTGTCTGATAAGTGAATTGCTACTGCAGCTTTCTTTTGATTTCCATTTGCATGGAATATCTTTTTCCATCCCCTCACTTTCAATCTGTATGTGTCCCTAGGTCTGAAGTGGGTCTCTTGTATATACGGGTCTTTGTATCCATTCAGCAAATCTATGTCTTTTGGTTGGAGCATTTAATCCATTTACATTTAAGGTAATTATCAATAAGTATGTTCCTATTACCATTTTCTTAATTGGGTTGGGTTTGTTACTGTAGGTCTTTTCCTTCTCTTGTGTTTCCTATCTAGAGAAGTTCCTTTAGCATTTGTTGTAAAGCTGGTTTGGTGGTGCTGAATTCTCTTAGTTTTTGCTTCTCTGTAAAGGTTTTAATTTCTCCATCAAATCTGAATGAGATCCTTGCTGGGTAGAGTAATCTTGGTTGTACGTTTTTCTCCTTCATCACTTTAAATATGTCCTGCCACTCCCTTCTGGCTTTCATAGTTTCTGCTGAAGGATCAGCTGTTAATTTTATGGGGATTTCCTTATGTGTTATTTGTTGATTTTTCCTTGCTGCATTTAATATTTGTTCTTTGTATTTAATTTTTGATAGTTTGATTAATATGTGTGTTGTTGTGTTTCTCCTTGGATTTATGCTGTATGGGGCTCTCTGTGCTTCCTGGACTTGATTAACTATTTCCTTTCCCATATTAGGGAAGTTTTCAACTATAATCTCTTCAAATATTTTCTCAGTCCCTTTCTCTTTCTCGGACCCCTGTAATTCGAATGCTGATGTGTTTAATGTTGTCCCAGAGGTCTCTGAGACTGTCTTCAATTCTTTTCATTCTTTTATCTTCATTCTACTCTGCAGTAGTTATTTCCACTATTTTATTCTCCAGGTCACTTATCCGTTTTTCTGCCTCAGTTATTCTGCTATTGATCCTTTCTAGAGAATTTTTAATTTCATTTATTTTATTGTTCATCACTGTTTATTTGCTCTTTAGTTCTTCTATGTCCTTGTTAAACGTTTCTTGTATTCTCTCCGTTCTATTTCCATGATTTTGGATCATCTTTACTGTCATTATTCTGAATTCTTTTTCAGGTAGACTGCCTATTTCCCCTTCATTTGTTAGGTCTGTTGGGTTTTTATCTTGCTCCTTCATCTGCGGTGTGTTTTTCTGTCTTCTCATTTTGCTTATCTTACTGTGTTTGAGGTCTCCTTTTTGCAGGCTGCAGGTTCGTAGCATCCATTGTTTTTGGTGTCTGTCCCCAGTGGCTAAGATTGGTTCAGTGGGTTGTGTAGGCTTCCTGGTGGAGGGGCCTAGTGCCTGTGTTCTGGTGGATGAAGCTGGATCTTATCTTTCTGGTGGGCAGGTCCACGTCTGGTGGTGTGTTTTGGGGTGTCTGTGGCCTTATTATGATTTTAGGCAGCCTCTGTGCTGATGCATGGGTTTGTGTTCCTGTCTTGCTAGTTGTTTGGCCTAGGGTGTCCATCACTGTAGCTTGCTGGTCATTGAGTGGAGATGGGTCTTGGCGTTGAGATGGAGATCACTGGGAGGCTTTCCCCATTTGATATTATGTGGAGCTGGATGGTCTCTTGTGGACCAGTATCCTGAACTTTGCTCTCCCACCTCAGTGGCACAGACTTGACACCTGGCTGGAGCACCAAGAACCTGTCCTCCACACGGCTCAGAATAAAAGTGTGGAAAACAAGAAAGAAAGAAAGAAAAAGATAAAATAAAATAAAATAAAGTTATTATGATAAAAAATAATTATTAAGAAAAAAAAATTTTAAGTATTAAAAAAAAAAAATGGACAGACAGAACCCAAGGACAAATGGTAAAAGCAAAGCTATACAGACAAAATCACACACAGAAGCATACACATACACACTCCAAAAAGAGAAAAATGGTAAAAAAAAAATATATCATTGCTCCCAAAGTCCACCTCTTCAGTTTGGGGTGATTCGTTGTCTATTCAGGAATTTCACAGATGCAGGGTACATCAAGTTGATTGTGGAGAGTTAATCCGCTGCTCCTGAGGGTGCTGGGAGAAATTTCCCTTTTTCTACTTTGTTCACACAGCACCTGGGATTCAGCTTTGGATTTGGACCCTGCATGTAGGTCACCTGAGGGCATGTGTTCTTCACTCAGACAGGACAGGGTTAAAGGAGCAGCTGATTTGGGCACTCTGGCTCACTCAGGCCAGGGGGAGGGTGGGGTATGGAATGCAGGGAGAGCCTGTGGCGGCAGAGACCTGTGTGACGTTGCACCAGCCTGAGGCGCTGTGTGTTCTCCCGGGGAAGTTGTGCTTGGATCACTGGACCCTGGCAGTGGTGAGCTGCACAGGCTCCCAGGAGGGGAGGTGTGGATAGTGACCTGTGCTTGCACACAGGCTTCTTGGTGGCTGCAGAAGCAGCCTTAGCATCTCATCCCCATCTCTGGGGTCTGCGCTGATAGCCGCGGCCTGCGCCCATCTCTGTAGCTCGTTTAGGCGGCGCTCCTAATACCCTCTCCTTGCGCACCAGGAAACAGAGGCAAGAAAAAGTCTCTTGTCTCTTTGGCAGCTCCAGACATTTTCCGGGGCTAGCTGGGGTGCAGTAGCCCCTTCAGGCTGTGTTTATGCAGCCAACCCTAGTCCTCTCCCTGCGATCCAACCAAAGCCTGAGCCTCAGCTCCCAGCCTCCGCTTGCCCCAGTGGGTGAGCAGACAAGCCTCTCGGACTGATGAGTGCTGGTTAGCACCGATCCCCTGTGTGGGAATCTCTCCACTTTGCCCTCCACACCCCTGTTGATGTGGTCTCCTCCGTGGCTCCGAAGCTCCCCCCCCTCCACCACCCAGTGTCCACCCATGAAGGGCATTCCTAGTGTGTGGAAACCGTTCCTCCTTCACAGCTCCCTCCCACTGGTGCAGGTCCCATCCTTATTCTTTTGTCTCTGTTTTTTCTTTTTTCTTTTGCCCTACCCAGGTATGTGGGGAGTTTCTTGCCTTTTGGGAGGTCTGAGGTCTTCTTCTAGCGTTCAGTAGGTGTTCTGTAGGAGTTGTTCCACGTGTAGAAGTATTTCTGATGTATTTGTGGGGAGGAAGGTTATCTCCGTGCCTTACTCTTCCACCATCTTCTAGCTCCTCCCCTCTCCCTCACTTTTGAAGAAAAGTTTTGCCAGGTATAGTATTCTTGATTGACAGTGTTTTTTTTAAACACTTTGAATAAATATATCAGCCCACTGCCTTATGGCCTCCAATGTTTCTGATGAGAAATCTGCTGAGAATCTTATTGAGGTGCTTTATGTGTGATGAGTTACTTCTCTTTTTCTCCTTTCAAGGTTCTTTCTTTGTCTTTGTCTTTCAACAGTTTGGTTATAAGGGTGTTTTGAGATGGATCTCTTTAAGTTCATCCTGTTTGGAAGTTACTGAGTTGTTGGATGCTTATATTCATATCTTTCATAAAACCTAGTATATTTCAGCCATTACTTCTTCAAATAATATCTCTCCCCCTTTCTATCTTCTCGTTGTGGGTCTTCAAATTCACTGGTTCATTCTGCCTGGTTAAATCTGCCTTTGAATTCTTTTAGTAAATTTTTCATTTCAGTTATTATGCTTTTCAACTCTGTAATTTCTTTTTGATTTCTTTTTAGGTTTTCTTTATTTTATTAATATTTTAATTTCATTCATATATCATTTTTTTTAACATTCTTCACATTTTCCTTTAGTTCTTTGTGCATCTCTAAGCTGTTGTTTTAAAAACGGTCTAATTGATCTTTCATCCAGTTTTTCTCAGAGATAGTTTCTGTTGCTTTTTTTTTTTTTCCTTTGAATGGGCCATATTTTTCCCTTTCTATGTGTGCCTTGTGATCATGTGATTTTCTGTTGAACACTGGACATTTTTAATCTAATAATGTGGTAATCAAATTCTCCTCCATCCCCCAGGGTTTGCTGTTTTTGGTTCTTGTTATTTTTTGTTTTTGATCATTGTAGGCTGTCTTTATGCTGAGGATAAGCCTGAGGTGTAAATTAAAGGTCTTCTCTAGTTTAGTTTGATCCTGTACCTATTCTTGGGTATATCAGTGACTTTTTAGTTTCCCCTTTATATGCAGTTGATTTTGAATGCCCTAGTATTTAATCTCTGGGGAGTGAAAAATGAAGACAGAAATAATAAGGCTCTGCCCTAGAATCCCTAGAAGTTTCTTCACCCTAAGAGGGAGGGGCTTGCAACAATGGAGGAGGAGTGGAGCAAGGCCTACCCTCCTCTGTCTGCACCTCCATGATTAGAAGCAGTAATCATTGATCAGAACACACATCCCTGATATTTGGAGAATAGGGTTCTTATTGCTTGCCTTGGATCCTGAAATCTATGTACAAGCTGCTCTAGGAATATGTGCATGGATCCCTGCCATGGGGCTCGGCTCGGGGGTGGGGAATGGGTGGCAACTGCTGAGCTAATGTAATTGACCGAAGTTAACCCAATTTACCTTCCAAGGCTTCTCTTGGAAGTTGCAAGGCTTAATCCGCTCCAGAGCTCCGAAATAATGAGGTCAGTAGATTCTGTCAGTGCAGTTGTTGTCTAGGTGAGGAAATGGATTCCTGGTGCTTCCTATTCCACAGTCTTCCCAGGGTTCTCCAGTCCTTCATTGTTTTTTCTTCCATGTAAATTACTCTGAATAAGTTTGTGTATCAAAAAAATCAGATATCCTTCCCTGATGATATTGTAGGTTCTTTCATTGTATTTTTCTCTTCATGAATTACTCAAACTTACTTATTTAAATCATCCTGTTTTTGCAAATATTTCCACTCTAAATATCAGTTAAGTATTATCTGGTCTCACTTCCTAGAACTAGTATTAAATTAAACCAAAGTTCTACAACTAATTAGATTTTTGCTTTGAAATTGATTACCCCAGTAGAACTTTTGTAAGAGTGTTTAGCAGTCAAATAAGGTATCAGTTTTCCTCAGAAAATCTGGCATTGAGGTTCCTCTAGTAAAATGCCATTCATTCAGAAAATACTGAAATATTCATGGTTGGAAATCAAATGGTAAATGAGTTTAAAGAATTTATAAAGCTTTTATCAAATCCAATATTTTTTTTTTCGAGCCCACCCATAAACTGACTAGGAAAAGCATTACTAAAGCCCTCATTTTTTTTTTTCTTCCCAACTCTCTCCTTTATAGAATTTATTAGAGTCAATATAGCCTTGGGCCTCTCCTTATTTGTTATTCCACTGAATGGCCTGGTAAATAATTCCACATAGATATCTATAATAAAACCCATTTTGAAAGTATATGAGCTTTCTTTCCTAAATGTCCTCTCTGTGCCAATGGTACCACCAGACATCACTTAAACTTATGAAGAGAGAACAAGGTAAAATGCCAACAGCATGGGCTTTGAAGTTAGGAGATCCTGTTTCAAATTTTGACAAAGTGACTTTGAGAAAGCCCATAATAGCTCAAAACCACTGTTTTCACATATGTTACAGGAGTTCTATCATGTGGCTTGAATTGTTAATATAAGCTTATTTGGAAAATGTATATTAAAGCACACAGACACTCAATTATTATTAGATCTTTTCTGCTTTCTCTTTTTGGTATCTTAATTGCATATTATTTCTTCTTCATTCCTATATCTAGTTATCCAGTTATGCAGTCCAATTTGTTTCTCCTCTAAAGGAGTATTCTATTTACACATTCTTATTTTATTATAGTTTCTCATGCACTAATTGAAGACCACCTCACCTCATACTGTTTTCCCCCATAACCATGTTGTATCTGAATATTCTTCCCTAGATCTTTGCATAACTGACCTTGTCTTGTCATTGAAGTTTCATATCAAATTTCCAGCAGAGCTTTTCTAAAATTCCCCACATTTCCCAACTCACTTTCCATCATTCATCCTGTTTTGTTTACTTCATAATATTTACAGCTGAAATTGTCCTATCTCTTTATTCATTTATTTTCTGTCTTCATTGTTAGATCATAGGTTTTATGAGATCTAGGACCTCATTTCTTTTTTTTACTACTGTAAACTAAGAAGAAAAAACTGTTACTAAAATAGAGTGGACAGTAGACATTTTGTCTATGGACAACTGACTTTCTGACCACATTCATAGGCAGAACTTTTCCATATCTTTCAATCTGTTATGTGCCATCATCCTAAAGTCTTCCACACTTTGATGAATGTTGGAAATATTATACCATAGTTTTCACCAAATTTATTCATCACAGTCTCCCCACATATACTTTCTGACTAGGTCAAGAAGGTCTTTTCCAGCCCCAGACATATATTGTCTTTGTGTTTACTATTATGTGGAATGTACTTGACTGACTTTTTTGATCTAGGGAAATTCCATGAACTTAGATATTAAATTGTATCATGTTTATGAATGGTTCTTCAGTTGTTTCCATTTGCATTCACTTCTATTTTTGAAATCTCCTATAGATTTTATAATTTATAGTGCACAATTTGGCAATTTAATAGAATTCTTTTACAGGTCACTGGCTATACTGTGGATATCCAGTCCTCCCCACAAAGCCTGCACTCTAGTTTTCATTCCATTCCATTCCTTACACTTCTCATACCTCAGTGTTTTTGTTTATTCTATTCCTTCTGTCTGAAAAAATAGTTTTCTCTATTTCCCTCCCTGTGAAAGCACTGCTCAGCCTTCAAAGTGGACCTCACATTTTAGCGGCTCCGTGATTATAATTAAGCTTTCCCTTCTCTAAATCAAAACTGTCCCTTTCTCTAATTTATGGCACTAATTCTAGTCATTTTTAGCTTTCCGCCGGTAACAGTGTGAGCTTGTGATGGCAGTTAAATGGACATAGTTAACTGCTTAGCACAAAGGGCGTAGCACATAATGGTTTCATAAGAAGGAAAATCAGTTCTGAGATCATTCTACAGGCTAGAAATGTTTCTAAGGAAAAAGAAATTTTATATATATATATATATATATATATATATATATATATATATATATATATTCATATACCCATTTAATCCCCACAATAACTATGTGGTAAAAACTCTTATATCCCCATTTTATTTATGAAGTAAGTGAAACAAATCTATGAGGAAGGGTTTGCTATTATAGCGAGTAAAGTAATTTACCCACAGTCATGCAGCTAGGAAGTAATGGAGTTAGGTTTTTGTGATTAAGAGTCTGACTTCATTTTTGTCCTGATTGCTGATATCATTCAGGCCCCAAACCTCTCTCATCCCCTCTTGCTCCACATCTGGACAAGTCAGTAAGAAAGCACAGGTGCTTTCTCTTGGCAACAGAGGGAGGGAGATTGAAGTATAAACCTCTGTCCACACATTGGAATCCTCACCCCAGCCACAGCCCCTGACCACAATAAAAATCAAAGCTCCTTTAGCTCAAGACATTTAAGACAGGCTTGGCTGCTCCCTTCCTCTCCTGAGAAAGCCTTGTAACATGAGTTATAAAACATTATACATTTTTGGTTGTGGGTGATTGTGGCATCATCAGTCTTGACATCTGAGCCAGTTCGGGATGGGGAGTTGATCCTGCCCACCATGGTATAACACAAAACAGTGTTGAGCCTGGGTTGTCTAAGTCCAGAATTCAAGCTCTTAACTATCATGCTACGTTACTTCTCAGATAAATAACTAGTTTTTACATGAACTAATTTATGAATTCCTTGGGGGACAAGGTATTTTTCTTGATAATTTTTATTAACTTACTCATTAATTATTGAAATGGGAAGTATACATTAACATTTTTCTTGGCAGAATGAAATAATAGAGAATTCGAATAGTCTAGAACAGAAAATATTGGAGGCTTTGGGACTGTTATATTAAGCATTATATGTATATTATAAAACATCATATAATAAATTCTGTTCATTAATCATAACAACATAAAAAGTAGGATTCACAGAAGATAAAAAATTGAATGAATCTCCAAATTAGCCAACAAATAGTTTTTAATTTATTCTGGTGCCAAATTATCAAGAACCAGTTGCCTAAAGTAGTTCATATTTCATGTATTTTAATTGAGCAGTCACATCAATTTAATGCTCAAAGTTTTATCTTTATTTTATATAATTATTTTAAAATGGGAGAAATATCTACAAAAAGAACTTTAATCTGTTTGTCATGACAAATTAAAACACAAAGTATCTGTATTAATACTTACAATAACTTAGTAGAATGGCAAGTTTGATTTAAAAAAAGATTTCCAAAAGGCTGCTTGAGTCAATCCAAACATCAAATACTTTGGAGATGAAGTATGATCTTTTAAAAATATATATATGTTTTGTGACCACCTAGAGGGGTGAGTTAGGGAGCGTGGGAGGGAGGGAGACACAAGAGGGAAGAGATATGGGAACATATGTATATGTATAACTGATTCACTTTGTTATAAAGCAGAAACTAACACACCATTGTAAAGAAATTATACCCCAATAAACCCCAATAAAGATGTTAAAAAAATAAAAAAATATATAAATATCTTAATTAAGTGGAATTTTTAAAGTAAAATTTCTAGGCCATCACTTTTGGCACTCTTTATCCCAAGTCTTCCATATAAAAACCTTACAAATGCTAGTTTATTCATGGAAATATTATTAGTTAATTTAAATTATGTCTGAAATATATTTTATATATTGTATCTATGTTTTAATTTGAAGTTAAAGTATAGATTGTCATTGAATAAATTCATAAATTTCCCATACTTATGGAAAATATATAAAAAGATCTTGAAGACATGGAATACTCCTCATTTGTAGTTTTGGTACAGTCTATTGTAAGGTCTTGCCCAGAGATCCTCCCTCCCTTGCTTTCCCTTTTCCATCATACCCTCTCCTTCCCTCTTTTCTTTCTTTGTAGTTTTTTAACAAATATTAAGGACTTACTATGTGCCTGCCTTCAAAGAAATAATGGAGGGTTCACAGTTGTTAAGTCTGGATCTGGAACAAGTTAACCAGGTCTGGTTGGGGTCAAAAATGTTAAAAAAAAAAGAAAGAAAGAAAGAAAGAAAGAAAAGGCATTTGATGGAAGTAAGGGAGTGTCAGATTGGTAATAGAGCTTCCCCAAAAGCAGCAGCAGAAGGGACCTCACTGACCAGCATCTCTACTTAGTTTGGTGGACATTAGTGGTCACCATGTTCAACATCTCAGAATGGTGGGAGATAATACGTGGCTCAGATTTCCTTTCAAAAGCTATGCTCAGATATTCTACCTAAAAATGGTGAAAATATTCCAAATTTATGTATATTGATTATATATTGTGAAATTCTGTAGACAAACAACCTTTTCCGTCACATGTGGATCTTCCAATAATTTCAATATCAATCCTACTTTATCTTAAAAATATTTTCATTAAAGGAACTGTGCTGAAGAGGCTGAAATCAGATTATCCTGACTGAGTGTTGCCTCCAGAGGACACAGGCATAACAAAAGACTGAGAGAATCAATAGCTGAAACTTTTAGAGGCAGTTGGAAGTATGGTATGAAAACCAAGTGGACTGAGACCAAGAGCAGTAGTAGATGAAGATAAACAGAAAGGTAAAATCAGATCACGAATTAAAAATTCAATACTAATTTCTATACCCCACATCATTCTTTAAAATGTTACTTCATTGGCTGCATACTTAAATGAATGTCCTATAATATAAAGTTCTGTGAGTTGTTAAATCAAAGACAACCCACTAAGAGATCACAAAGACAGAAAGAAATCTTTCCCTTTATATAGCCAAGCAGACACAACCCATTACTTACATGCTTTCAAGATAAACAATAACTAGTCTTCAAATAAGAGAACTTGACAATATCACTTGTCATGCATAGTTCATCTTAAATTCACTTGGTGATTGGTATGACCATCTATGTTAGCTTCTTGACTTTATCTAAAAAAAAAAAATGAAAAACTTCTCATTTCTTTATGTCAAAAGGTGATTTTGCAACTTGAAGAGAGGCTCCCACTCAAATTAGCCTCCTACTTTCACACAGAAATTGAGAAAGATGCAATTCTTATCTTCTGAAGTTCTAAAGTTGGCAATTTGCATCTGCCTTTACAGTCTCCTCTCTGTGTTACTATAAAATAGTAACACTGCAATTTCTAATGATTTTCATTTTTGTCAGTGTCTTTCTCTGGGCAGGTTACAGCAGTCTATTGATAAATACCCAGCAAATACACAGTAAAATACAAAGCAAAGCATTTTTCAGAATGACAAATAACAGAATTAATGAATTTTTAAAAGTCAGTACTTTTATTTGCTTTGAGGGATTAACCTTTGAATGTATCATACCAATGGTGAATGGTGAAATTAGTTTCCTAATTAGCAATTTACAAATATTTTTTAGCCATACATTAATTTACCAATTGTGTTATCCTTATTGCTTGTGTTTTCAAATGGTTAACTATAGAAATATCATTTGGTGGCTCCTTATGAAGTCCCATCTCATCCAAACTTAAGGAATAGCTCAACTCTGGAACCTGAAAGTCTAAATTTTTAACTAGAAGTTTCCCTTGCAAGACCCAGTGCATTTTGAGTGTCAATCACAACTGTCATCACATTAATATTTCAATTTAGTCTTTTTTAGTAATTGTCCTATCTTTTCCAACAGTTTTACTATTTCCCAGATGTGAAATGCAATGATATCCAAGGCCACCATCTAATATTTAAAGTTTTATTATGAAGCACTTATTGAAATGTACAGGTTGAACTTCCGGTGTTTATGTACATTCTAAGTCTTGAGGACAAACCCTATGGGCTTT
The DNA here is from genome assembly GCF_008692025.1 of Phocoena sinus. Lineage (NCBI taxonomy): Eukaryota > Metazoa > Chordata > Mammalia > Artiodactyla > Phocoenidae > Phocoena > Phocoena sinus. The sequence continues at coordinate 93,941,426 of NC_045763.1, forward strand.
TGGTTTGTTTTTGTTTTTGTTTTTGGCATTGGGTCTAAATCAATACTTATACTATTATAACAGCCAACTAAATCTCATTCACCTTTGTTTATCCATCAATATTGGGATTGGAGATAATTTGCATCCCAAGGTTAATTGAGTGACATTGGACCTGTTTTTTGCAGTCTTTATCTATAAATGTCTGATTTCTATTTGTGTGTTAATCAGATGTTTTTCCTTTCTACATCATCCTTCCAAAAGACATCAAATTTTTTTCTGTCAAATTTAGGGCTTGAGTACCTGGACACATGCTAATTAATTTTACTTTGTTGCTATCAAAAATTACTAATGGAGATGGTCCCACTTTTACTTTGTCAATAATCAGATTGTTAAGAGTTATATATCCAGACCCTATTTATACTGGGAATACAATTTAAAGGTGATAGCAAATGAGATTGTAAGAACCATTACTGAGTATATTAGTTTGCTAAGGCTGCTGTAACAAAGTACCATATATTAGGTGGCTTAAAAAAGAAATTTATTGTTTCACAGTTCTGCAGGCTTGGAAGTCCAAGATTAAAATGTTAGCAGGGTTGGGTCCTTCTGAAGGAAGTGAGAGATATTCTGATCCCTCACACATATCATCTGGCATTCTGTTGGCAGTCTTTGTTGTTCCTTGGCTTATAGAAGCATCATTATGATCTCTGCCTTCATCTCTATGTGGCATTTTCCTTGTGTATGTATCTGTTTCCATACTTCCCTTCTTTATATAGACACCTTATGGTCAATTAATCTTTGATAAAGGAGGCAAAAATGTACAATGGGGAAAAGATAGTCTCTTCAATAAGTGGTGCTGGGAAATCCGGACAGCTACATATATAGATACCAGTCATACTGGATTAGGAGCCCATCCTACTCCAACATGACCTCATATTAACTAATTACATTGGCAACACCCTGTTTCCAGTTATGATGCCATTCTAGGATATTGGTGTACATCATCATATGAATATTTGAGGAACATAATTCAACCCATAAAACTGGGAGTACAGAAAGAAAAAATAATGTAACAAATAACATGTTTGTTTTCTAGTAAAATGTGCCTCTTAAAGTAGTTGAAATAACCCTACTGTTAATAGGAGAGCAAAACAGTCTATGAAAATAGTGATAAATTTGCTAGTAGAGCTACTTTCATTTGACTTCAGTAAAAATATCACTTATTCTAGACTACTTAAGTTTCAAGTCCTTGGTAAGAACCATAGTTTAGTGTTCTTGAGATTCTGGCTTTGTATGAGAAGCATGAATCCAGATTTTGTTGTTGTTTTTGTTTTTTACTTTGATGGTTAATTTTATGTGTCAATGTGACTGGGCTAAGGAATGACCAGATATCTAGTTAAACATGATTTCTGGTTGTGTCTGTGAGATTATCTCTCCAAAAGAGTGGCATTTGAATTTGTGGACTGAGTAAGGCAGCTGGCCTTCTCCAGTGGCAGTAGGCATCATCTTATCTGTTGAGGGTCTTTAGAAACTTCATCATTCTGACCTCTGTGACTCTAATATGAAATACTGATATCTGAGCAGGCAATTATAAAGCTTTAACTCTGACAAATCAGCTATGCACTTTGCAAGAGCTATAGTAGGTTTGTTGAGGTAAAAAAATTCTCTAATTTGCTCCAATTTTTTAAAGTGGGAGAAAAACTGTAACCAATTTCACTTATAAAAAAGCCTCTTCATCCTCAAATCAGTGAATGTGATACACCTCACTAAAGTGAAGGATAAAAGTCACATGGTCTTCTCAATAATAGCATGAAAAGCATTTGGCAAAATTCAGCATTAATTCATGATGAAAACTCTCATTATAGTGGGTATAGAGGGAACATATCTCAACATAATAAACACCATTTATGACAAATCCACAGTTAAGATCATACTCAGTGGTGAAAAGTTGAAAACCTTTCTTTTAAAGTCAGGAACAAGACAAGGATGCCCTTTCTTGCCACTTCTATTTAACATAATATTGGAAGTCCTACTCACAGCAATCAGGTAAGAAAAAGAAATAAAACACCCAGATGGGAAGAGAAGAAGTAAAACTGTCGCCGTTTGCAGATTGCATGATAATATGTGTAGAAAACCCTAAAGTCCCCACCAAAAAAACTATTAGAAATAATAAACAAATTCAGTAAAGTTGCAGGTTACAAAATTAACGTACAGAAATCTGTTGCTTTTCTATACATTAATAATGAAGTATCAGAAAGAGAAAGCAAGAAGACAATCCCAGTTAAAACTGCATCAAAAAGAAAAAAAATTACCTAGGAATAAACTTAACCGAGCAGGTGAAAGACCTATACTCTGAAAACTATAAAACACTGGTGAAGGAATTTGAAAATGATACAAAAAAAATGGAAAGATACCCTGTGTTCTTGGATTGGAAGAGTTATTGTTAAAATGTGCCTGCTACCTAAAGCAGTCTGCAGATTTAATATAATTCCTATCAAAATACCCTTGATATTTTTTTACAGAACTAGAACAAATAATCCTAAAATTTATATGGAACCACGAAAGACCCTGGATTGTCAAAGCAGTCTTGAGAAAAAATAACAAAGCTGTAGGTAACATGCTACCTGACTTTGGGCTAAACTACAAAGCTACAGTTATCAAAACAGTATGGTACTGGCACAAAACAGATACATAGATCATTGGAACAGACTAAAGAGCCCAGAAATAAACCCACGCCCGTATGGTCAATTAATCTATGACAGAGGAGGCAGGAATATACAGTGGGGAAAAGATAGTATCTTCAATAAGTGGTTCTGGGAAAACTGGACAGCTACATGTAAAAGAATGAGTTTAAAACAGTTCCTCACACCATATACAAAAATAAACTCAAAATGGATCAAAGATCTAAATGTAAAATGGGAAACCATAAAACTCCTAGAAGACAACATAGGCAGAACACTCTCTGACATAAATCGTTAACAATATATTTTTTGGACCTATCTCCTAAGAAAGGAAACAAAAACATAAATAAACAAATGGGACCTAATTAAACTTAAAGCCTTTTGCACAGCAAAGGAAACCATCAACAAAATAAAAAGACAACCACCTGAATGGGAGAAAATATTTGCAAATAATATGATAAGGGGTTAATATCCAAATAGATAAACAGCTCACATAAGTCAATATAAGAAAAACAAACAACCTGATTAAAAAATGGGCAGAAGATCTGAACAGTTTTCCAAAGATGACATACTAATGGCCAATAGACATGTGAAAAGATGCTTAACATCGCCAAATCATCAGAAAGATGCAAATCAAAACTGCCATGAGGGGGCTTCCCTGGTGGCGCAGTGGTTGAGAGTCCGCCTGCCGATGCAGGGGACACGGGTTCGTGCCCCGGTCCGGGAAGATCCCACATGCCGCGGAGCGGCTGGGCCTGTGAGCCATGGCCGCTGAGCCTGTGTGTCCGGAACCTGTGCTCTGCAAAGGGAGAGGCCACAACAGTGAGAGGCCCATGTACCGCAAAAAAAAAAAAAAATAATAAAAAACTGCCATGAGATATCACCTCACACGTCAGAATAGCTATCATCAAAAAGACCACAAATAACAAATATTTGTGAAGAAATGGAGAAAATGGAACACTAGTAGACTGTTGGTGGGAATGTAAAATGGTACAGCCACTATGCAATACAATATGGAGGTTCCTCAAAAACTAAAATTGGAACTACTATATAATTCAGCAATTCCATTCCTGGGTATATATATCTGCAGAAAATGAAAACACTGATTTGAAAAGATGCATGCACCCCAATGTTCATAGCAGCATTATTTACAATAACCAAAATATGGAAGCAACCTAAGTGTCCATCATGGACGAATAAGAAAATGTGAGATATATATATGTAATACCTGGAGAGTATTATGCTTAGTGAAATGAGTCAGAGAATGACAAATACTGTATGTTATCAATTGTATGTGGAATCTAAAAAATAAAACAAATGAATATAAGAAAACTGAAACAGACTCACAGATATAGAGAACAAAGTAATGGTTACCAGTGGGTAGAGTGAAGTGAGGAGGGACAAAATATGGGTAGGATATTATGAGGTACAAAATGCTATGATCAGCACGGGAGTTTTGACCTGCTCCATTTCTGACCTTGGGCTGTTCACCCCTCTTTAAGGCAACCTTGTGGTCCCTCACTCCCAGGAGGTCAACATATTGATGCCAAACTTTGTGCAGACACCTGATAGGCATAGTACACTACAGCCCAGAAGTCCTGGGTTCAAGCAGTCCTCCTGCCTCAGCCTCCCGAGTAGGTGGGATTACAGGCTCAGGCCACCACACCCAGTGATACAAAATACTATGAATAAAATAAATAAGCTGCAAGGATATATTGTACAGCGCAAGGAATATAGACAATATTTTGTAATAACTTTAAATGGAGTATAATCTATAAAAATTTTGAATCACTCTGTTTTATACCTGAAACTAATATAATATTGTAAATCAACCATACTTCAATTTTTATAAAGCCTCTTAAGATTTTAGGGCCAAACCAAAAGATCTAGGTAATTAGTTGTTCCATCAGAGGTTTTGTTTTCCCTTCAAAAACTGGAACGCACTGTTTACAATATTGTACTAGTACCCCAAATAAATTGTGCATTTTTTGGTTTTCTTTTAACTTTTAAAGTTTTGTTTTCTGTTTGTTTGGGGTTTTTTTGGTAGTACGTTATCTGCACAGTGAGCTGACTTGTAGATTGTAAAACTCTGTGGCCTACAACTGACAATAGATGCTGTAAATATCAGACTTCAGTTGAGCAATATTGCAATGTGTTTGGTGAGGCCTTATGTCCTGTGAAGCAAAGAACTGTAACAAAGCCAAAATATCAATTTTGCAATGCTCTCAAGTTTCTGAGACACCGGCAAGTCATCTACATTTTGAACACTTATAGATCCCCTTGGTGGGACAAATTTCTCTGAGTTCTCCTGTAAGTAACTAGAAAAACATGTAGGAAAGTCCTGAAACCCTTGAGGAATACTTTGACATAATACTGGACTCTGTCATAAGTAAAACTAAACTATAGTATAGATCCTTCCTCTAGAAGAACAGAAAGAAAGAGAGAGAGAAAAATCAGAACATTGATAAATTACAGAGAAATACTTTGCAGACAGTGTTACCCAAGTCAGTAGTGAGGTTGCAGAGTTGGGAACTACACAGATTAATGGTACGATTTTGTACAATTCTGTATAGTGGTTAATCATCTTTATCAAATTTACCTTACTCTTTTATTGGAAATACAGCATTATAGATGAGTTTCCTATTTAAATTTTTCTTTATTTTTTATTCCTGTATTATAATTTTATTTCTTTTAACTGAGATATTGAAAAAGGATATTATTTTACATATGACCATGGATTATTCTTTTGGTAAACTATTTTTATTGTTGTATATCTCAAATTAAATGAGTCTCATCATTCACTGGGACCCAAAGTGATGCATTGATTTGTTCAGATCAGAGTGCTTTTCAAGCAAGGTGTTAGTGCCACTCTGTCATACCACAAAACAGTGTAACTTGGGGTACTTTTCCAGGATGGTATGAGATTGCCACTTTCTGTCATAACCTTTTACTTTCAGAAGGTACATAGTTAATTAATGCAAATGCCTTTTTCTCAAGGAGCCCCACAGGCTTTCTCTCCAAAGTATAGGATATAGTAGCCTTTAAGTTATGTAGTAAGTCTGTCTCCAATTAGATTTACAAGAAGATCAAGAGAAAGTAAGAACAGATGTTTCTCAGCAAGAAGACCTAGCTGTATGGTAAAAGCAGGGGAGAAGGGAGAAGTAGAAGGCTGACCTGAAATACCAGCAGCTTGTATTGATCCATCACCAAATGGAAAGAGAAATTTCTGAGGAAATTCCAGAATAAGTAGCACCAATATCACCAGTTCCCACCTCCAAGGTTCCCTAAGTCTGTCCATTTTAAGACACTGTCATTCTCTGACTTTCTGGGCTTTCCTGATTTTCCTGTTCTTGCAGTTCCTGCATCCCCCAGAGTCTCTTTCTATAACCCCTTTTCCAATGTGCTGGCTTTTTGCAATAAGGACATACAGTCTCCTTTCTTCCTTTTATAGGTTGGCCAGAATAAGAATTATTCCCATTAGTAATGAGTTTTAACTAAGAAGCCAACATTGCACTCTTTAATTTCTTTTCTTTTTTGTTTTTTTCTCTAGATTGTCCCCAAACGGTATAGCTGCTATTAAAATTTGAGTAACAGTCTGTTCTTGCCATCCTACCACCTTTTTCTTAACTTGAGTTTAGAGAGTTGGTGATAGAGCCAGACAAAAGTTGCTAAGGACTAGAGTGTAGATTTGATCTGTCCCCGTATCCCTGCCAATGAATTCTGAGAAAGTTTCAACAGTCTGCTGATGGAAATCAATGGGGAACTCACCTGTCTTCTGGGTACATGGCTGCAATTCCTTCCAGCTCATCTTTAGTGGAGAGGCTTCAGATACCACCTTTAGCAATCCCTCCTGATGAATCTCTAAGTCCCCCAGTTCTTCAATAGTTGTGCGAGGTGGTGGAAAGTCAGCTTCCCTTGGCTACCATACTCTTTGATGTGGTGATCTTCCAGACCCCAGTGTGCTTGCTCCATCAAATGCAAAGCCTCTGGTTGCAGAATTTCATGCAGTAACCAGTGTATACCCCCATTTATGGGGCAGTAAGCTGAAAGCATGTTGCAGAGTACTTTTGCAGATTTCTGGGGCACAGGGAAAAGAAACCTTTAAAAAAGTAATGTCAGTTGGTGAGAAAGGCATGTGGCTTATACCCCAGAGGCCTGGCTAGCTTCTCAGTGGCATTAGCTTCACTGGTGATCTGAGTAGGAAGAGCTGATCTTCCTTACACTGAGACAAGAGAAGTATAAACTATATAGTAATGTGGTTCCCTTTCCTGCATTGATGTTTGTCAGTTGAACACCTTACCTCATTTGTTTGCCCTCTTTGAAGAAACTAGTGTATCTTCTCCCCATCCTGCTGCCTTCATATGTGGCAGTCCTTTGTTCAAGTTTTCAAAGATTTCCAGATTATGTGTCTTTACCATGTCTGCTTTCCTAGCTTCCTGGTGAGTAGATGATAAGGGACTCTTAGAGGTGGAATCTGGTCCAGGCTAAGAGATCCATAAATGTGTCATCAAAGAGAGAAGGTAATTCATTACTGGTTAAAGATATTATGCTCTCGTCTATCTTTGAGAGGAAATCAAACAATGAAGGGAACTACCCATCTAAAAGATGATCGTCTCCCCCTTCCCTTCACTGGTCAGTTTGAAGCAGGGAGAAATAAAGACATGCAGGGAAAATAGAGGCAGCAGGGACAGCAGAGAAGTTCTCCATAGACCTTTCACTATAAATATTGGGATTATCATGTGAAAATTTAGAATACAAGCTTCATGAAGATAAATAAGAATTGTACTTCTAGGTGAATAAAATAGTGCTTGAATAATCAGAAAATTTAATAAATATTAAAATATATTTAAAATAAGTATTAATATCATATCTATGCAAAATAGAACTAAAACTTGGAAGTTGGTCATCCTTACCCAAGAAGAAGCAATCAGTTGGCCTGTTGTATTCAATTTCTTCCTTTTTCCCATAGAATAGTCATTAAAAAATGAACTTTATTGAAAAAACTTCAGTATCTTCTACTTTGAAAGGAAGCTATCTTCTTTTGCATCTATCACAAAGGATTCTGATTTGTGTTGGGAGAAATTGTTTTGAAATATAGCCTAAGTTGTATTGTAAAGTTAAAGAATAGTGTTTTTCAGCTCAGAACATAAAGTGAAATTAAACAGTGATTTTTTCCATGATTCCTTTTTGTTTGGCAATACTTTATAAGTTTAAAATGTGATAGAGATGAATGGGAAATATATATGTTTATTATAAAACTTTTCTGAAAGAAATAAAATTGTACAACCGTTACAGCAAAATGAAATTTATTTTAATTACAGTTGCAACAAATTACACTCTATTTTGTTCACTGGAAATAGGAAGCTAAGGGAACATAGCTTACAATTTTCAAACCACAGTCTAGGGTTCCTTGTTTCAACAGCCAAAGGAATTATAAAAGGAATAAAAATGAAAATACTATATAATGCAACATTAATTTTTGCTTGAACCCAAACCATAAGAAATTTCCAAATCAAATCAGATCACTTGACCATAATATTGGGTCCCAAAATGTTGCTGACAAAGTGAGGAATCCTTCCTAGACTACACAGTGCATATGATCTCTAAGTTGGTTTGACTACGAATATGGCTCTCATATGTTCAAACCAAAAGATCTTTTATCAGAGGATGAATGGCCAAACATTTATCAGTTTCAGAAACAGTACTGTTTAAATTTTTCAGAAATAATCTATATATTTGGAGCTACTGTGGTGTACTCCTCAGTTAAAATCAAAAGCAAAATCATCCAATATCACTTATCAAATACCTTACTTTTACCTCAGGAGAAATAATTAAAGGTAGTTTATTTGTTATAAAATAAAATTAAGCAAAATCTTAATTCTAATACTAAACACAGTTCCTATGCTTATCTATAAAAATGCCTTAGATATAAAGATATCAAGTGAGACAATGGTGGTGCATAAACTATTAAAATAAAAAGACTTTTAGGGGGACTTTGGTGGTGGTGGTAGTGGTGGTTAAGGATCCGCCTGCCAGTGCAGGGGACATGGATTTGAGCCCTGGTCCAGGAAGATCCCACATGCTGTGGAGCAACTAAGCCCTGCACCACAACTAATGAGCCTGAGCTCTAGAGCCTGCAAGCTACAACTACTGAGCTCGCGTGCTGCATCTACTGAAGCCCTCATGCCTAAAGCCCATGCTCCACAAGAGAAGTCACCGCAGTGAGAAGCCCACGCACCACAGTGCAGAGTAGCCCCCACTCGCCACAACTAGAGAAAGCCTGTGCACAGCAACAAAAACCCAACACAGCCAAAAATAAATAAATAAATAAATAAATAAATATTTAAAAAGGGGCTTCCCTGGTGGCGCAGTGGTTGAGAGTCCGCCTGCCGATGCTGGGGACACGGGTTCGTGCCCCGGTCCGGGAAGATCCCACATGCCGCGGAGCGGCTAGGCCTGTGAGCCATGGCCGCTGGGCCTGTGCGTCCAGAGCCTGTGCTCCACAACGGGAGAGCCCACAACAGTGAGAGGCCCATGTACTGCAAAAAAAAAGAAAAAAGACTTTCAGGAAATACCTTCCTGAATCAGTGCAAAAGGGTCAACATTTATTGAAGATCTGCTATATGCCAGCCTGTATTCTAAATGTTCACAAGAAAATTCGAAAGTCTTTAGGGAAAAATGCGATTCTTTTCTAACATAGTAATTGTCCATGTTAGTCAGAATGGCATTTGAGCAGAATCATGCTTTTACAGTGTTGTACACTTTTCCTCTTTCACTCATTTGTCTTAGTACACAGTCTTTCTTATGGTAAGTATACCAACTAATAATACTAGTAAAAGTAATTTACTGTATACATGTAAAACTCTATCTTAAAGGGTTTATTACTCAACAAGTTTTCATCATATTAGAATGAATCATACAAATTAGCTAACTATAAATCATCTTTTGTTAATAAAATGCCTAAATTATTTAACAAGTTGGGTAAGGGGTAAGCCAAGATTGGCAAACTGATCTACTTTAATTATTGAAGACAGTGTCCCCTGTATGAAATTCAGATTTCACTGTACTGAATTTTACAATTAATAATACATAATGTTAAAGAAACCACACACTATTCTTTTCTACTAAATAAGGAGTCTGTTTTAATAAGTGAGATCTCTGGTTTTATGCTGAGAGGTTTTTTGTTTGGTTATTATTTTGCTGTTTGATTGTTTTTTCTCCTTATTTAAATATTTAATGAAAGTTTTATCCAGCTTGTGCTCTAAGGCTTTAAAACAAAGGGCATAATTTAAAATATCTAATAAGTAAATAAATGTCAGAATACTGAAAAAATATGGGATATGCAAAATATATTAAAAGCATTGTATTAATAATAGAATAACAAATTCTACTTTTCTCTTGAGATGATTAAGTGTAAGAAATGAGATTTAACAAGGTATAAAATCTTTTAAAACCTTGTCTGTGCAGTACTAATTTTTGTATGGCTATCTGTTGCAATGTCTTGTGCATAGTAGTTATTTAAAAATGATCAGTGATATAAAACGGGTCCTGCTAAAGATGCCTTCAGTAAATTACCAAATATCTCTTTAACATTTTCCACGTGTCATTGTTGTTTGTACTGAATCAAGAGGAATTTTTAATAGTACGTAGGGCAGTCAAAAGTATTTTTATTATAAATAAGAGGTTTTAAAATTTTATTAATACCCATATATGTGCTTACAACTAAATAAGTATTATTGTGGCCATTCTACAAAGTGTAATAAAATATTATAATAGAATGATAAAGATTTGACTGTTGGCAGTATTCAAAAGCATTTAGGAAGAGTACATCGAGAAAGTGTATAAAAAAGGTTATGTTTAAAAGAAAACATTTGCTACTTTAGACATAACTCTTAAGTGAGAGGGATTTGAAGATTGCATTATTATTGTATATATATATCTTTAGCCTGAGAGTGAGAAGGAAGAAAAAACAATCAGAGATTAAGTATAGAAATGCACATATTGAAATGAGAGTCCCACATAGCTTGTGAGAATTTTAAAAAGTGGTCACTAAAACTGAAGAGGAACTGGAGCCAGGCTATTAATGTCTCCTTGCCTATGAATTTTAAATTATGATATAAATAAAATATAAATATAATTTAAATATTTTATTATGTGAATGAATACTTCTTTAAATACTTAAGGTATTTTTACTGTACACTGAACATCCCTGTTATAGGAAACAAATATTGCAACTTATATATTTTAAATGTTTCTAATTATTTGAAGCATATTTTACAATATTTAGTTTAAAACCTTTGTATATGTTTATGATTTCTGTGAATTTTTATCATAGAAACCACATATTATTTGCTTTTAAAACTAAATTTTCTTCCTTCTTTAGTTAATCAAAGTTAATTCGTTATCCAGGAAGATGTTCATTTGGGAAACTTATAGTTGAAAGACCACTGTGTAAGGACTGAATTCCTGAATTTTGGTTGAATAAAGCTTTCTAGATCCATCTTCTTTCACAAATACAATACAAACTGCTAATTTTATAAATTTAAGTGCAGTTGAGTTCAGCAAATGTTTTTAAAGTATTTTCTTGATGCTTTTGCAGTGTTGAAAACATAGAGGTGGATATGATATGGTTCCTACAAATAAGGGTCTTTTGGTCTAGTGGCAGAACAACTTCTATGTTTTACTTTTTATGTTTTTTGGACAAATGGATCAGTAGATAAGACATTATTGTTTATGCATCTCTTTTTATGATCTGTCCTCTCTGAACCACATTCATTTGAACTCCACCAAATACCTAGTAATTGGTCAGAAATCCTCTGTCTAAATAATCCAAGCCCTATCTCCCTTGCTAGAGCAAGACATATTACAGTGAAGCTCCATAGTTAGAATTTAAATTCAGCCTTACATTGTGTGGACATAACAGTCATAAAAATTTTCACTAGTCTTAGTCCTGCCCTCTCTTAAAAATTCAAGTCAGTTCAGTTTTGCCATATGACAGTCTTTTAAACAGTTTAAGACTTAACTGTCTCCATTTTTTCTTTATTTTTTAAATTAGCTTCAAAATCTTAACTAGCTATTCTTACCTTCAAATTATTTTATATGATGCATTTTGAGATCTCAGGACTCCTCAAAAAGTATCTTCCCTTATTCCTAATTCTAGTTCTAAATATTTGAGAAATAAAACAGATTAAATAAGGAAGCAAAAATGTCTCCTTTATTACTAATAGAGGTAAGTCAGAAAACATAGCTTACCTTAAGAATCAAATTCATCCATTGGCTGAACTCAGGTGAAATGACCCCAACAAACTTTGGCAGAGCAAATCTAGGGGAGGCCAATGAACAGTGTTGGTCAACGTAATGTCAAATGAGACAAAAACTATAAAGTGTTTGAAACTAAAATGAGAATATACTACATGTGTTCTGTCATATCTTCAGTATTCATGAAAATGTTATTGTTCACTCTTTCCACTACCTTCCCCACAACCTTCCTGTAACATCCAAGATGAATCTTGGGAAAACTTTGAGAGAGGTTGAAATTGGGGGACTGACTAGTTAGAATATGTTGAGAAATATGTTCTGAAAAGTGAGTAAAGGTTTTCGCCATAATGACTCTAATAGTAGTATATGCTGAGAACTTCATTACGTAATTCAAGAGTTCAGTTAAGTGAGACATAAGCAGTAGGGATTAGAAGACAATGCCAGCTAAACAGACTAGAGCTGTACTAGTTGAAAGCCTTTTAGAAAAGGGGAATAGAGGAACCGTGTATGCTGACATTTCCATCTGTGTATCTGAACACATGTGCATCTCTTGGAACTAATACAATAACCCATTAATTTACTAGCTAGTATGTAGCAAAGCCAAAGACATAGTCAGGAATAGCTGTCTGTCTTCAAAAATAGTGTATTGATATATGTAGTCACTGTATTATACTGACATGTCATCTACATGGACAATAACTTTAAAATATCATATTAAGAAAAGCTTGCTGTATGTAGACCCTGTTTATAGGCAATGCTCATAAAATTATACATTTACACATTTATCCTTACTAACATTTATCTTTACTAACATCCCTACCTAGCATGTAATGATAATACATGTTGGTAAGAAAGCTGGCCCTTGGGAGTAAGCCCAGATTTATTAATTCTAGTTTGGTCATAAACCATGTCATCTTGCATGAGAATGCTAAGTTCCTCAAAGTTCATAGTCATGTTGTAAGAGTTGACTGTTATAAGTTATATAAAGCATGTTTAGCACAATGCCTGGTTAGCACACAGTATATGTGAAATATTAGATTGAAAGCTTTAGATGGTTATGATAATGAAATCAAGGTAAAGTGAATATTGGAAATTAGAGTGTAATCTGCTAGGATCTTATTTTATTGCCCTCAATCTCTTATAATACACTGTACACTCAAAATTCTAAATGACTATAAAACAATAAGTCACATGGATTATATTACCTAATGTTAATAAAAACCAAGAAAAAAGAAAAACTCAGTTTTTGGTTTTCTGAATATACACAAGTATTTTTTTGAAGTACACCAAATAAAATGGAGCCTAACAAAAAAGTCATATTATTATTAATACTATGACAGAATTTCAATATAAATACAAATATACTATAGGGCTTCCCTGGTGGCGCAGTGGTTGAGAGTCCGCCTGCCGATGCAGGGGACACGGGTTCGTGCCCCAGTCCGGGAAGATCCCACATGCTGTGGAGCTGCTAGGCCTGTGAGCCATGGCCGCTGAGCCTGCGCGTCTTGAGCCTGCGCTCCGCAACAGGAGAGGCCACAACAGTGAGAGGGCTGCGTACTGAAAAAAAAAAAAAAAAAAAAAAAAATATATATATATATATATATATATACTATATTATAAACTAAATAGATATAGTTAGCATTGTTTTTATATCCTACAAGAAATAAATTTATGATTGTAAGATGAAATAAGAAAATAAAAGCCATAGAAGTTGGCAGAAAATATTTGCATATACTTCTCAAATCTTTTATTGACAGCACTTTGGAATCCAGCTGTTATTATAATCTGTAAAAAATCAACTTTGCTTTCCCATATAAACTAATTTCCAAAAGAGATGTCCATATATCATGCTACTACACCTCTGAAAAAAATCGGATTATAAACCTACCAACAGCTAAGCAAAAGTTTATGATGTTTATTTCCCCTTCACTTAACTGCTGTAGATGTGAAAACTACATAAAGCCTATATACTTAAAGCCTATTCAAATTGAAAATAAATTGTAGTTCTGAATTCACGTTACCTGCAAATGTAATTGTGTTATCTACAATATCAGAAAAAACTTCATATTGAAAATGGCATCTCTTTTAAGAATGATGTGTATATGTGTGTGCATGTATGTCTGTGGTTTTATATTTGGAATGGAAAAAGATTAATAACAATGTATTAATATATGGCTTCCCCATTTAAGCTTTCTCTCGCAATTTATGAACATAACCCAGTTATTTCCTACACACAGACCTTTATTACAATCAGTCATTTGCCATGTTTCTTGACTTCATGCTGTGAACATGAACAAAGCAAAATTTCTAGCAACCGTATCTGATAAAATAATGTCAGAAAATGCTTTCAAGTATTTTTTTTTTTTTTTTGCGGTACGTGGGCCTCTCACTGTTGGGGCCTATCCCGTTGCGGAGCGCAGGCTCCGGATGCACAGGCTTAGTGGCCATGGCTCACGGGCCCAGCCGCTCTGCAGCATGTGGGATCCTCCCAGACCGGGGCACGAACCCGTGTCCCCAGCATCGGCAGGCGGACTCTCAACCACTGCGCCACCAGGGAAGCCCAGCTTTCAAGTATTTTTTCTCTACAGAAACAGCCCATTGGCATCACACTTCATATTAACCTCTATAATACCTGAGAAGAGCTTTAATTTCTCATTTTTCACCCCAATGCATTTATATAACCCTTGGCTAAGTAATCTGAGGAAGTTTTAATCCAGCTCTGATTAGTAAAGACCACTGTAAAACTGTTATCATCAGCATGTTAGTCCTAGTTATCAGAATAAAATGTTGCTGAAAACAGGCCATTGTTTTCATCCCCTTTTGGTTACCCAGCTAACTCCAACATCCTTTCCATTTACATAACATTATCATAAAGAGGCAAACAGTCATACTCCATCCTTCATTCTGGATTTGTTACCACTCTTGTTTTTTACTCATAATCCCAGAAATGCCTAAGAGAATATATATATATATATATATTTATGCGAATATGTGTATGCATGAGTATAAGTGTGTATATGCCTTTTTTCAAAAAAAACACTAGCTACCTAAGACAGGCTTTCAATGTTTCTGCTTCCCTTTATCAGTAATATATTTTCCCCTGGGAATTTCACCATTCTTAACATTAGCTTTTCTTTGGCACTACATCACCGTTGACATGTGTGATTCCCTGTTCCTATGTTCCACATTTAATACAGAATGCATATTGTTCACATCACAGTCATTGGTTCATCCTTCTTTTCCTTTGGTCTTTCATACTCAGAAAGTTCTCCTCTTGTACTACTTTGTCTGAATTCAGTACTTATAACATAAAGCTTTAGAAACATGCACTAAAAATAAGGATAGGTAATTAGATTCTGTCCTTGAGAAATAGTCTTTACAGTGTTAGACATATTAATATTTCATGGATATATTTCAGTATGATTTTATCCTATTTATTTAAGCAGTTTTAAAAAAGCAAACCAATTTGGCTATAGTGGTAGAGAGGTATTTCTTTAGAAAATGGCTTTTGTTCTTTTTTTCTTCAGAGATATGAAATGACTATTAACATATATTCATATTGGATTTATCTTAACTATTCCTATGGTGCTCAAGTTTGGAGTATCAGGTACTCTGTTGAAAAATACCACTTCCTGGCACAAAAAATTTATTCCAAAGCTGGAGCTTCTATTTATGCATAAAACCTCTCTAATTTGCTCTTCCTTGTCTGCTTCACAGAAATTGTTACATCTACTCCACAACTCTGGATCTGTGTCACACAGCTTGACTTTTTCCCAGTCTGAGGTCTCTCAAATGACCCACTGATCTCCAGATATTGCAACCATAGGCAAAGGTTATAGTATCTTGATTCATGCTGTTGGGGAGGTGTGTGTGTGTGTGTGTGTGTGTGTGTGTGTGTGTGTAAGGATGTGCATGAGGAGATTTTAAAATATATTCACAGCATCACTAGTATTTGCAAATAACTAGGTCAGACACATACTTACTGGCTGTTACTATCATAAAGATCAGGTTAATCTCAGAACTAAAGTAACTGGAGTTACTGGAGTAATCATCTGTCTTTTCAATACTTTTACATTTGGATGTCCTTCAGAGTTCTAACTTTTGCCCTTATCTGTTATCAGTCTAAATATGCTTTCTTAGTGATCTTATCCCACTAGGTTCACAGGTAAAAAATGTCATTTGTGATATTGGTTTACAAATCATTCCCTCCTAACTGTATTACTGAATGTCACGTGATAAAAAAGCTAACTTTAATTAAGTAATCGCTGTATTCTAGTGCTGTCCTAAGAACCTTTCATATTTTTACTAATTTGTCCCTCAAAGGAAATACATGAGGGAGGTACTGTTTTTATACCCTTTAGAGAGGGAAATTTGGGCACGCGTGTTATGTATAGGTAACCTGCTAAAATTCTCAATCCCTTTTAACCTACATTTAATTTGAAATGTTTCAGAAACAGTGTATTAAATCAAACAAATACCTTAAAAGTACAGTGGAATGCTGGCATGAGATAAGTTTCTGTATAAGTGTGTTCCAATGTTTATATTATGTGAATGACCCTTTACTTCTTCAACATATTACACAGACGAATTGAACAAGAGCATAAATTTGAAACCAGAGATATTTCCATAATCAGAGGTAGGGAAGTCATGTGTATCCCAGGTATGATTCATTTGATATGTGTTCTTAGTGAGACAACATTTAGATAGTAATTTTCATTTTTAATTCCTCCACCCAGAGATAACACTGATACTAACTTGCTTTGTATATTTTCACTCTATTTTAACATATATTCCTATGTATATGTATTAACATATATACATATAAAAACGTACATCATATTTAATAGCTGCATAGTATTCCATGGTAGAGATACACTCTGGTATATTGTTATTTAGATTTGGATCTGTATCAGTTAGCTTTAGGTGAATAACAAATACACCACAAGTTAGTGACTTAAAAAATATCTGTTTATTATTTTGCATAGATCTATAAGTAAGTCAGATGTTTCTGCTGATTTGGGCCAGAATTGACTCATGTTGGGTAGGCTTGCACATGTGTGGTGACCAGACTGGCAGATTGGTTGGCTCTGGACTGGCTGACCTAAAATAGCCTCAGCTGAAGAAAAATGAAGCTTTGTTCCATGTGATCTCTAGTCCTTCAAGACTACCTAGCTTGTTCTCATAGTTGTGACAAAGATCCGAGAGAGTGATCTCAAGCAAGTGTTCAAGGAGAAAGAGGATCAAGAGTGATAGTAGAAACATACAGTTGCTTTCTTGGACATGTACTTCCATGAAATTTGCTGCTGTCCCATTGGTAGAAGTCAAATATATGAGCACAGACTTAGTACAGGGGTATATGAAATATTGAAGACATTGAGAAAATAAATTTACACAAAGATTTTTTATTATTTCAAATGTTTTTTTCTAAAATACACAATACAACAGAGAACATCCTTTAGCTAATCTTTTTATATTTATAGTTTGATAGAATAATTTTACTTTTAGCTCTGGAAGATCCAGTGCTGAATATATTTTGTATACTATATTGAGTTTGTCAAGTCACAAATGACAAAGTCTAATAGCTGTGGAATGGACTTTAAAACAAAACAAAACAACAAACAAAAATAACCCAATGTTGCTTGCTCTGAATCATGAGATGTTAAGATGTTGAAAAGTACTATGAAAAGGATATGATTTTTTTTTTTTACCTGTGGCCACAGGACACTGAAAAACAGCTTCAGAAACATTAAGAATCAATGATGTGTGAAATGTTATTTTCAGTATTTTGGTTCATACTGCTACATTGTTTGGAAGATGATTGCCTTCAGGATAGAATCCACATCACTTTATGTCAAACTTGAAAAGTATTAAGTACAACACTAGATATCGTTCTTACAAAATATACACAACGGCCTAGTCAGGCAATCAGCTCCTCTGAGCTTAAAAATGGTTGACCCTACCCTACCAAGAATTCTAACAGCTATGTATTCATATTATATTTGAGACCCTATAAGAAAATTTGTTCATGAGGGCATGAATGAGTAAAATTATCCAAGCACTGACCGCTCAATGTGTATAACCTTTACTTTTTTCATTAAATCTATTTCTGGAATACTGATAGAAACACTGGCTGTAGATTACCTTTCACTTTCCATGGGGATGCTTTGTCATGCTACAACCAGAGCAATATGTGTATGATAAATAGGGAAGTATGGTATTGGTGTAGTGGAGGTTTAAAAATCTACTACAGATTAAATTTAATAGAACTACCATATGACCCAGAAATCCCAGTACTGGGCATATACCCTAAGAAAACCATAATTCAAAAAGAGTCATGTACCAAAATGTTCATTGCAGCTCTATTTACAATGGCCAGGACAGGGAAGCAACCTAAGTGTCCATCAACAGATGAATGGATAAAGAAGATGTGGCACATATATACAATGGAATCTTAGCCATAAAAATGAACGAAACTGAGTTATTTGTAGTGAGGTGGATGGACCTAGAGACTGTCATACAGAGTGAAGTAAGTCAGAAAGAGAAAAACAAATACCGTATGCTAGCACATATATATGGAATCTAAAAAAAAAAAAAAAGAAAATTGTCAGAAGAACCTAGGGGCAAGACGGGAATAAAGTTGCAGGCCTACTAGAGAATGGACTTGAGGATATGGGGAGGGGGAAGGGTAAGCTGGGACAAAGTGAGAGAGTGGCATGGACATATATACACTACCAAATGTAAAATAGATAGCTAGTGGGAAGCAGCCTCATAGCACAGGGAGATCAGCTCGGTGCTTTGTGACCACCTAGAGCGGTGGGATAGGGAAGGTGGGAGGGAGGGAGATGCAAGAGGGAAGAGATATGGTGGCATATGTATATGTATAACTGATTCACTTTGTTATAAAGCAGAAACTGACACACCGTTGTAAAGCAGTTATACTCAATAAAGATGTTAAAAAACAAAAAAAGTAAAACAAAAAAAATAAAAAGACTCATGAGTATCTAAATATGAAATTAATTTTTTATATATAAACTAGTTGAAGAAAAACACACAGCCTAAAAGTTGTGAGTTAAATTTTATTTGGACCTTACTGAGGACCATAGTCCAGGAAATAGCCTCTCAGATAGCTCTGAGGAACTGCTCCAAAGAGGTAAGAGAGAAGCCAGGGTATATAGGAGCTTTTTGCTGAAAAAAATTATGTAGTTGAACACCAAAAGATTACTGCTAATGACAAAAAACAGACATCTCAAGTTAATGATTTTAGTGATTTTCTTTGTACAGGAAGATGGAAGAATCTGGGCTCATTGAAATGTTATTCCTTAAATATGCAAATTAATTATCTAGGGCCAGTATCCAAAGAACGTAATGCTTCCCATTTTTCTCTCTCCTTAATTCCCCTCAGGATTGGCAGGCAACATTCTTGTTTACTGGAATGGTAGGCAACATTCCCTGTCCAAAAAAAGTCATAAATAACCCAAAGCAGTGATATTTCTCAGAAGTAGTTGACTCTAAAACAAGGGCTAGAATATGCCATCTCTGCTTAGGGATCATTTGTTCAAGAGAAAGTTTTAGTCAAATTTGTCTCATAGATATGCACTAATAAGAATCCCAACAGTGATATTCAGTTAATCCCATGTTGTTTCCTGCTGACAAAAACAAGACAACAAGCCCAAAATGCTGTTGTTTATGCTAAATTCCATGTCATCAGAGACTTAATTATAGCTCTCCCAGAAACAGAATCTTAAATACATCAGGAATCATCTGATCAGCATTAGTTAGGAAATCTCTCTGATAGATCCCTGCCATCTCCTAAATAACGAATCCACTATTTTTGCCAAGTGTAATCTTGTTTTTGCTCCCTTCTGCCTATAATAGTCTTTCATTTTATATAGTTCTTTGGAGTTCCTTTCTATCTGTAGATTGGATGCTGTCTGATTCATGAATTGTTGAATAGAGCCAGTAGGATCTTTAAAATTTACTCAGTTGAATTTTATTTTTTAACACTTCTTATCATCTAAAGTTTATGTTCCAATTCATAGTCCCAGGACACATTAATTGGACTTCTGACTGTGTCATTTCCATTCCTCAGTGTGTGGTCACAGGTTTGTTTGTTTTTCATCTAAGGCCACTAAATAGCATTTTAAATTACAGAAAAACCATCAGCTTAGTTTATTTCACATATCTGAATTCAATCTCCTATTAGGACATTTCTTTTTTTTAATTTTTTTTGCGGTATGCGGGCCCCTCACTGCTGTGGCCTCACCCGTTGCAGAGCACAGGCTCCGGACGCACAGGCTCAGCGGCCATGGCTCACGGGCCCAGCCGCTCCGCGGCATGTGGGATCTTCCCGGACCGGGGCA
The DNA here is from genome assembly GCF_008692025.1 of Phocoena sinus. NCBI lineage: Eukaryota > Metazoa > Chordata > Mammalia > Artiodactyla > Phocoenidae > Phocoena > Phocoena sinus. The sequence continues at coordinate 93,961,701 of NC_045763.1, forward strand.
CGAACCCGCGTCCCCTGCATCGGCAGGCGGACTCTCAACCACTGCGCCACCAGGGAAGCCCGACGTTTCTTATTTTGAGTGCAGAAGTAGAAGAGAGTTGTCATTATCCTTTCCTAAACTTATTTCTTTATGTGCAGTATCTTTAATGGACTTGACTGTATTTTATACTTACCTTGAAAGAGCATCCAAGTTCCTTATACTTTTCTTAAGTTAATCAAAATATTTAGTTTCTAATATTACTAGAGATCAGTTGTTGCCCCCATAAAACGAATATCCTCATACACATTTAAAAAAAATAACAACCAAAAAAAGCCACAAAAGATAATGGCTAGAGAAAAGACTACTACTTCTCAAACGTCATAATAGTTATGCTAACTAATTAATGAGATGGATGGGCAACCATTATGTATAAAACATTTTGATAAATTCTAAGACATATAAAAGAAAATAACGTGCATGATCCATGCCATTGAGAGGTTATTAATATAATAGCTTCTTATATTGTAATGCCGTAACCAGATCATCCAGTTAATATGGCAAAGTAATGTAGAAGTTGTTTGTAGTTATAGGTTTTAATAAATAATTCATGATAATATTTAGACTAACATTTTAATTAAGCAAATAAATAATTTTTCATATAATTAAAATATAAATATTTGTAATATGTTATAATATGTATCATGTATATGTTATAGCTATATATACATACACATATATAGTGTATAATAAGAACAAGAGTAGGTTCCTTATCTTTACTGGTCTTCAAAAATATGCACTGTCCAATATATCAGCAACTTGCATGAAGTATCATTAAGTTTATAGAACATCACATGTACTCTATCCTTGATCCTATTTCTTACTTGACTACAAATCACAGTTTTAACTTTTTAAAGGCATTAACACATTCAGCCTAACAATATATGTTTATAACATTCTCAATTTAGCAGTATGCATCTGCATAAAATAAAAAGATCCATACACATTTTAAATACCATTTGGGGTATTGAGCAGTAACCTCTTTATGCAAATCTTTCACATAAAGGAACAATATAGGCTTAGTTTGTTCTTTTCCTAGTACCTTGAAGTGTAAAATTAGGTTGTTTGAAGGTCTTCCTTCTTTTTAAACATCAGCATTTACTGTAATAAACTTATCTCTTAGTAACTTCTTTTGCCATCTCTCATAAGTTTTGTTATATTGTGTTTTCATTTTTGTTTGCCTCAGGATATTTTCTAATTTCCTATTGATTTCTTCTTTGATACAATATCGTTGATCAGTGTGTTGTTTAATTTCCACATATTTGTGAATTTCCAGTTTTCCTTCTGATGTTGATTTCTAGTTTCACTCCATTGTGGTCAGAAAAGATACTTGGTATGATTTCATTCTTAAATTTGTCAAAACTTGTTTCATGACCTAATATGTGATCTATTGTGGATAAAATTCCCTGTGTCCTTGAATATATATTCTGCTGCTGTTGAATGGAATGTTTTGTGTTGGAAAAACAGGATATCCACAAAAAGAGAATGAAATGTCTCACATTATACACAAAAATCAACTCAAAATGAAAGAAAGAATTAAATGTAAGATCTGAAACTGTAAAACTCCTGGAAGAACACATAGGGGAAATGTTTCATGACATTGGTCTTGGCAATGATTTCCTGGATATGACGCCAAAAAGCACAGACTGACCTCAAAAACAAAAATTAGCAAATGGGACTGCATCAAACCCAAAAGCTTTTGCACAGCAAATGAAAACAAGTAATAAAATTAAAAGGCAACCTATAAAATGGAAGAAAATATTTGTAAACCATGTATCTGATAAGGGGTTAATATCCAAAATATACAAGAAAATCCTGTAACTCACTAGCAAAAAACCTAAAATCCTGATTACAAATGGGCTAAGAACTTGAATAGAAATTTCTCCAAAGAAGAAGTACTAATGGCGAACAGACACATGAAAAGCTGCTGATGTCACTAATAATCAAGGAAATGAAAATCAAATCACAGGATACCTATCAGGATAGCTGTTATGAAAAAAAACAAAGATGAGTAGTGTTTACAAGGATGTGAAGAAATTGGAACCCTTGCGCACTGTTGGTGGGAGTGTAAAATAGTACAGATACTTTGGAAAACAGTGTGGCGGTTTCTCAAAAACTTAAATATAGAGCTGTTATATGATCCAGCAATCCCACTTCTGGATATATATATTCAAAAGAATTGCAATCAGGATCTCAAGGAGATATCTGCATTCTCATGTTCATTGTAGCACTATTATCAATAACCAAGGTATGGAACAACCTAAATGTCCATTGTCAGATAAATGGATTAATAAAATAAGATACATATATACAATGGAATATTAATTAGCCTTAAAAAAAGAGGAAATCTCACCATATGCAACAAAATGGATGAACATGGAGGACATTATGCTAAGTGAAATAAGCCTGTCACAGAAGAGTAGATACTGCCTGATTCCCCTTATATAAGATATCTAAAACAGTCCAACTCATAGAAGCAGAGAGCAGAGTGGTGGTTGCCAGGGACTGGAGGGAGGGGAAAATGGGTAGTAGTTGTTCAATGGCTATAAATTTTTCAGTTATGCATGATGAGTAAGTTCTAGAGATCCTCTGTTTAACATAGTGCCTATAGTTAATAAAACTATATTGTAGAGATCTGTTAATAGCATATACCATGTTAAGTGTTCTTACCATTATATATTTTTTAAAATCTCCTGTTTTTGCTAATAAAACAACACTTTTATAAATATGTTTAAATACAGTGCTTTCTGTGTAACAGTATGGTCCTAAAAATGGAATGTCAAAGAGTAAATGTATTTTCAATTTTAATAGTACCAGATTTCTCTCCAAAAATGTTGAAGTAATTGGCCAATCTCCTGGAGTATTTGAGTGGTATGCCTTGTACTTAGTGCTAGAAATGAATTTTCTTTGTAAATATTTTGCTATCTAATGGTCATTAATAATATATCACAGTTAATTTAATTCGAAATCCTAATTATAAGTGAAGTAGATAATATATTTTTGGACTTCACTGGTAAATGATTTTTTCATATATTTTGTTAAAATATAGTATTTTTGAGTATTCTGCTTTTTGGTTTGTAGGAGCTAAACTGCTTGGGAATATGAACTCTCTGTGCCATCTTGTTGCAATATTTTTCCATATTTCTTTTGATTTGGTTTATATTGACTTTTCTCAAAATATTAGGTGGGTCTAATTTTATTTATTTTCAGATGTAAGGGTCAGTGATGTTTATTAAATTAACATGTCTTTTCCGTAAAGTAGAAATGTCCTCATTTGTTTACATTAATTTCTTAGATAAATGAGTTTTTACATTTTTATAATTATGTTACTATTCAAATGACTAAAATTTTTACAATATTAAGCATTCTCATAGAAAATATTTTACACTTTCCATTTGGTCAAGTTGTGTTTTACATGTTTAACAATACTATGATTTGCCTCACACAACATCTCTACATTCTGATTATGTATATGCCTATATCTTTTATAGCTTTTGTCTCTATTTTCCATAGAATAACTTTACATTTCCTTTTGAAACTGGTTATTATGCATGTATTAAGAGATTATTTTACTATATTTATTTTTTATCATCATCTAAACTATTCGTCAATAACTCTAGGAATTTTATGTTATTGTTTTTATCATAGATAGTGATATCATTCACAAATTATGATGACTTTTCTCTTCCAATAATTCTGCCAGTTATAAACTTTTCCTATTACATTGATTTTATCTTTCTCCAATAAGGGCTACCAATGTTTGTGATAGCTGGAATGTTTATCCCTCTGGAATTTTGATAGAAATTGCTTCAGCATTTTGTTATCTAGCATAAAATTCCCTGTTGATTTTTGGCTAATAGTCTTTAATATATTTATATATTTTCTTTCTGTTCCTATGTTCCACTAGTTTACCTACCCTGTTACAACATTCAGGAAGAAGAGAAGTATATAGAGCTCAATCTTCCAAATTTACATAATTATTAATTATCTTTATATATTCATTTGGTGACTAGAATTCCTAATTTTGCAGCAAGACTGCAAAGTGTAAAAATTAGGTAAAATATGCAATATTGCATCTAGGCCTGGAAAGTTAATAGAAGAGAGCAATAGCACTTGTTAAATAGCAATTGGCCATAAAGCATTGCATTTTTCATGCATTGGAATTACAAGTCCTCTACAAACTAATCAGAGATAAATTTCCTTCTGCCTAATTAGATGACCTGTAAGGAGAGTGATGAGTCATTCTTCATCCTGGAGTGCAGTATATATTGAATGTCAGAAACATGAGAGATATTTCTATAATTGCTGTTACTTTTAAATAACTTGTTGAATAAATACATTAGTAAAGAATTTAAGTTTACGCACTTAATTTCTGTAGTTACTGCATTACTTGTAATACTAAATATGTTTATTTTATGTATATACAGAACTAGCTTGTTCAGTGTTTCATAAGTGTGCATCTTTTCCTCTTATCTGATTGTAAACCAGTATAATATCACAGATTTTATATTCAACTTAATGTACTGGACATACTTGTTAAATCATGTTAATTCATTGGATGCTTATCCTAGCAATAGATGAGTGGTAGTTCACAAAGCAAGAAGAAAAAATATTGTTTCTGTCACTGGATATGTTGGTGATTTTTTAAACTCAAAACAGGTTAGCTAAATTATAGAGTTCTCCACTTTCAATGATGGTTCTCGGTTCTCCATTTCACAGCATGAATTTTCCTTGGTTTACTTGAATATAGAACTTACCAATGCAAAAGATATTCATTTGTGTATACACACTCACCAACTTTCAAGTAATACTTGTACTTTGTAAAGTGAGGTAGGTATAGGCTTATTTTCATATACTCACTTATTTGTCTAAAGAGATGACTGCATTGGACAACTGCAAAGTTTTTGTTATGAGAGACAAGAGGAAAGATTGAACATAGAGTTCAGTCATAATTGTTGCAGATATTATAATGGACTCACACTGTATGCAAATTTCAAGTTCGGTTTGTTCATGTTGCTGCAGCACACTAGGAAATGTATATAATTCCAAACAATAATCCAATAAAGCTGAGTGATGCCACTTAATATCAAGCATTGGCCAAAACTTTTTCAACAGTTATAGATAAGTTTAGTATAGTATATTGTGCCATGTTACTGCTTAGCAACCATAAGAGTTAATTCATAGAGGGCTGCCACATGCTATCTTGTACCTGAATTAGGTGCAGCATGCCCCCAAACTGCTTGTTCTCGTAACAGTCTTTAAAAGTTAGTTTAAGCTAAACCTCCCATGCACATATCCACAAAATAATAACCCTACCTTGATGGTGAACCATGTTGAAAATTGTTTATTTTATTTCATCAAATGTAGAAGGGGATCATAAATTCTGTTCAATAAAAGGAGAATGTTAAGAATGTGGATTCACATACCAGGTAGATATAGTAATAAATTTGACAACTAGAATTACTGTAATAAAAAGAATAGATTTTTATTGGCAGGGCAAGACTCTTGTACTAATCTATAAAACATAAATGCCATTAAAAAATCTTATATTTAATGATATGCATGTAAATTTCCCAAAGAATGTCATCCCCATCCAGGATCTTGCACTATCTACTAATCAAAAATGTTAACATAAATTAATTGGCTAGAAATCAATACATAAGTAAATAAACAGTAAATAGTAAGTAAATGTGGTGTTTCTAAATAAAAATCTTTGAGCAAGCTGTAATATCTTTGGGAGGACTTAAAAAATGACAGTGATGTTTGACAAGATAAAGATAAGTTAATGCAGCAGCAACAATGTTATTTGACTGTGGATTAATAAAGTAATGTTTCCATCTTCTTCCCTCCCAGTGGGTAAAGAATGTAAATGAGGAAGGCATGGCAAAGAAAGAATGAACTATGAGAAAGTATAATGTATCTGGACTGCCCCTAAGGAGGGTTAAGGTTCTTTCTTCTCCTTTCAATGAAGTCTCAGTATTGCCTTTGATATTAAACCACAATAGCCTTTTAGTAAAAATTTTATATTAAATTCTCTCTCTGCCAAGCACTTCTTAAATGACAAAAGCAAATGACAGTATATACTCTCTAGATAGGTGATGTCTTTATTTGTGGAAAAAAAGTAATTTTTGTAATAATGGCTGTCTAGCCACTCTTCACCAAGCTAAAAGCAGAAAAGCTTTACAACGAACCTTATCTTACCGCCTAGTAACTGCCTAGTTTCTTTTATGGCAGCTCCTGGGTCTAAATCATCTCTGAAGTCCTCAAAGCCTCTAGTACAAATCATAGCCCTTTTTGGGTACTTAAATGTATTTGTTACAAAATTGAATAAATGAAGCACCCTTTAACTTAGCCCTGAAAAATGAAAGGGAAGTGTATAAAGTAAAAGCATTTCTGTTTCCAATTCTTCAAAGGCAAATCAGTAAAGGAGGAATGGAATCACTAAAATTTTGTCCCATTGTACTAGTTATCATAGGCATTACTTCTCATATTGATGAACTACTTTTGGAAAACTTAACATACATTTTTAATGTTTATGATCATTTAAAATTGCTTTTGCAATCTATAGCTACTATCTTAAGCACAAGCAAAAGAGCTAATAATATCCTTTGAGAATTATTCCCAAATGTCTAATGTTAAGTATATATGAAACTAATTTTTTTCTGATTAAACATGATCTTATATCATATTTAAAAATAAAAATCAGATATATTATGAAAAACTGTACTGTTATTTTCTTAGCTCTGCACTTAAAAGCACACTGGAAAGATACTTAGAAGGCCATTGCATTAAAATATTTTTTTAATTATGGGACTATGAATTTGGAAAGAACATAAAATGTTAATTTAATTTGTTTTCCATTTATAGGTACAAAAATGCTTAAATTATTTACTCATCTTCCTATTTTTAATTACTCCTGGAGATTAATCTTAAAACAAGTTTAGTAACTATCTTTTTTTTTGAAAGTTGGGATTATTCATCCCATGTGTATCTAATCTGCATGGCCTCCTTCATGCTATAGTTTAAAGAATTTTTTTTCCTGACAACTTTTGCTTTCAGAGTCACAGCTACAAAAGCGTATGTAAATTTTGTCATTTGATTAAATAAAAATATTATTTAATGATGTATATAATTTTTGACATAAGAACTTTAAAATTATAGATATCATAATTCAGTGGTTGCTACTTGTCAGTCACAATTCTAAGCAGTTAAAATTTATTTAATCTTCACATTGACACTATAAAGTGTGCATTATTACTTGTATTACTTTTTCTCACATGAGGAGTCTCTGGATATACAGTAAATCCCCTACATATAAACGAGTTCTGTTTGGAGAATGTGTTGGTAAATCCAATTTGCTCGTTAAGTCCAACAAAGTTAGCCTAGGTACCCAACTAACACAATTGGCTATATAGTACTGTACTGTAATAGGTTTATAATACTTTTCACATAAATAATACATAAAAATAAAAACAAAGAAAACATTTTTAATCTTACAGTACGGTACCTTGACAAGTACAGTAGTACAGTATGACAGCTGGCATACAGGAGCTGTCATCGAGTGAACAGGCAAGAAGAGTTACTGACTGGAAGACAGGTGGGAGATGGTAGAGCTGAAGGATCGTCATCAATAGGAGATGGAGGGCAAACTGCAATTTCACTCATGCCTGATGTCAATGGAACTCATGTTCGCATCTTTGAAAGTTCTTAACTTGAAGGTTCATATGTAGAGGACTTACTGTATAATAACTCTCTACCCATAACCACTATAATGTGAGTTGGAGAGGCCCTCTGTAGGGGAGGAAAAAAATTTTCTCTCATAGATTCAGTTCCAGTACCTGAAGATTAAACTAACAGATTAACAGGAGAAAAAGGTTTATTTTGTATGCATACAAGAGACAACAAAAGAAGTAGCTAGTTCACTAAGTGGTTAAAGTTAAAAGCTTATATACCTAACTTAGTAGAGGAAGTGAGTGGGGTAGAAAAGGCTTTTATGGGGATATGAAATATATTTCCTTAGGAAAGATGAAAGGGTTTTTAGGAGAACAGATGGAGAACAGATGGTAGGTAAGAAAATTTGTGATATTTGTCTATACCAGTATGAGTGGTCTTTCTGTCAAGGTCAGGATCATAAAACTCCCCTAGAGAATGGATTTATGTAACTTCATGTTGATGAAAAAAATTAATAGTCAATCTAAGAAAGAAATAGAGAATTTTATTTGAGCCAACCTGAGGATTTTAACCTAGGAGATGGTCTTTCAGAAAGCTCTGAGGACTGGTCTGCCTATTAGAGGTCAAAGCACAGTTATGTAAACTTTTGAGACAGAGGTTAATTTAGATCAAAGAAACATATGGATGGTTTACATAGTCCAGATCTGCATGTACCAAGTGAGTAGCTGGTCATTGTGACCCCTTACAGAATTAAGAAAGGAATCTTACTTCCTAAAGAGTTACCTTGCTGGCTCCAAGAGAAAATAGCCTATTTTTTTTTCCAGTCTAGCAGGCATTCCTGTGTCTTCCTAGGGGATCTAGTTAATGCATAATGTAGATGCACAGTGCACATTAAAGGGGAGATGGTGGTGGCACAAATTACAGAGAAAATTTTCTGTTTAAATTTTTCTTCTTCTGCCTTAAAATAATTTTATTTCATCAGTTCCCACTTTTTTGTGTGTGTGTGTGTGGTACGCGGGCCTCTCACTGCTGTGGCCCCTCCCGCTGCAGAGCACAGGCTCCGGACGTGCAGGCCGAGTGGCCACAGCCCATGGGCCCAGCCGTTCCACAGTACATGGGATCCTCCTGGACCAGGGCACGAATCCACGTCCCCTGCACCGGCAGGCGGACTCCCAACCACTGTGCCACCAGGGAAGCCCCCTTCAGTTCCCACTTTTGATCATTAATCTTTTGATAGAATGTGTAGGTGATTAAATATTTGGTCCCTTGATGCCAGGGTGGTTGCTTACGTGCCCTGTATCCATCATGTCTCTCAAGGCTGGGTTTCAATATCCTAGTTCTTTATTTTCTTTTAGGGGGGTTGTACTGGTAAGATATCTGTCAAGGACTAACAGTCATTTCCAAATTGTCCAGTAGGACTTATGCCAATTTTACCTTGCATGTGCATGTCTACTATTTTATAGAGAACTATAGATGTGATCAATAGTTTAAAGTTGTTTAGATATCTTTATCTTAATAGCAGTAGGTGACACACAGTGCAAAATACAAGAAATAATCACTTTGTAAGTTACACAAACTGTAAACAAAATTGCCAATAGGAGTAATAGTGTCATTAGTAAAGATTTAAGCCAAGATCCTCCTAAACCAAACCATTTTCCTAGTGTTTCCCCTAAACTGGGAAGAGGATCATTCACAATGGAAATTGATTTTTCATATGCATCATAAGATGGATTACATTAGAAGACTAATCAGGTTTAAAAACAGAACATTCAATATGTATTATAACACAGGTTCTCCCTTGGGAATCAGTTAGAATAACAAGACCATGTGATTCTGAATGACTGATTTTATCATCATGGAGACTTCCAAATTGAGCAAGCTAATGGCTTGATTACTGTCATTCTAAGCTTGCTGGGTAAATTTTGTTAACACCTCTGTGTGAGTAATGACATCTTCTATTCCAAGGAAGGAACAAATATCATGGCCAAATGATCATACCATTAGAAATCTGATTGAATCCAGCATGCTCACATTAAAGACAGATTGGCAGAGGTTGTTTCCAAGGCTACCTGTAGGTGACCTTGAGCCCAAAGGGAACCAATCATGTGTCTTCCTAACTAACCTGGGGAAGTCAAGGATATAAATTTGTTCCACAAATCCATTGGGTCCCTTTAGGAGCTACCCATTATGTCCCTGGTCATCTTAACCAGTCAGTTCCATATCAATTACTGGTCCTCAAAGTTATGGTATATTGACAATTTTCAGGTTCTATCGACCCTAATTTACAAGTTATTGTTAGGTTGATTATCTTTGGTATTAATATGTTTGGTTTGCTCCCAGCAAAGAAGGACCTTCATATTTAGGTGGTCCTATCCCAGTGTCAGCCAAATAAATCCATACCACAACTGGGGAATAATGCCACCACAGAGATGGTTTGTTATGTTTTTAGGTTTAGCTGCAGCACAATGTTCCGATTAGGATTGAGTAACATTGAGTAAAAAGGAATATTTATAACTAGATTCAGAACAGGTGTCATTAATTGGCAAAGTTAAGAGCGTCCTACTTAATGATATTGATGGTGATTTACATGGTAGTAGAATTTGTTTCTTCTAAAATAAAATCTCTAAGGGCTAGCCAATCTGAATCCTGGAGAGGTGAAACCCACCAGGGTAATCCAGAAGTGCTGGGCATTGGTAATTGGCCACAAACACAGCAATTGGATTGATTTTTTGAAACTTGCATATGATTAAGTCCAAGAAAAAAATGTTTGGTTCATAAGCAAAAAGTGTGAGCAATTATCAAAGTAATTTGTATACAGGCCTGGTTCAGCATCTCAGATCAGCTCTCCATTTCAGATGTTACCTTCTTCTTGCCCTGTTCTGGTAGTGCTGGTTTTAGTAGAAGCCAGATGTCAGAAACAGGAGTTGCAGTCCATTCAGAGGGGGAGGCCTTTTTGAGGTGGGAAATGTGAATCCAAGAGCTTACTCCTATAAAGTTTCGCAGCACAGAGACTTGTAAATAAGGCCTGATATGGCCCTTTCCAATGTGGCTGTAAAGAGTCCTTTATCTATGTCTTTTGCAATAGACAAAATCTCCACGCCATAACCCATGGTCCTTAAGGTCTTCGTCTCCTGAGAGTTTGCTGTGGAAGGAATTAGTTACTAAATTTTTAATTTTCTTTCAGTGCTTTAACAAGTCCTTGGCAATAATGTAATAAATCACCATTAAGTAATGCTGGTTCATCCATGTTTTCATCTAAGTTCATAGGTGGCCCAGTGATTATTTCAAAAGGAGACAATTGATGTTTGCTAAAAGGAGTGAACCAAGATTGAGAAGCACTAATGGGGAAGATTTGGCTTTGAAAGATGAAAAGCCTCTGAGAGTTTTGCCAATTGAGTTTTTGTTTTTTTTTAATATATTTATTTATTTATTTATTTATTTATTGGCTGTGTTGGGTCTTTGTTTCTGTGCAAGGGCTTTCTCTAGTTGCGGCGAGAGGGGGCCACTCTTCATCACGGTGCACAGGCCGCTCACTGTCGCAGCCTTTCTTGTTGTGGAGCACAGGCTCCAGATGTGCAGGCTCAGTAGTTGTGGCTCATGGGCCCAGTTGCTCCGCGGCATGTGGGATCTTCCCAGACCAGGGCTCGAACCCGTGTCCACTGCATTGGCAGGCAGATTCTCAACCACTGTTCCACCAGGGAAGCCTGAGTTTTTTTTAATTTAATTTAATTTTTTTACTGGAGCATAGTTGCTTTACAATGTTGTGTTACTTTCTGCTGTACAGCAAAGTGAATCAGTGTGCATATACATATATCCCCTCTTTCTTGGATTCCCTTCCCATTTAGGTCACCATAGAGCACTGAATAGAGTTCCCTGTTCTATACAGTAGGTTCTCATTAGTTATCTATATTATACATAGTAGTGTATATATGTCAATCCCAATCTCCCAATTCATCCCACCCCCAGTATCTGTATGTCCATTCTCTATATCTGTATCTCTGTTTCTGCTTTGCAAATAAGTTCATCTGTATCATTTTTCTAGATTCCACATGTAAGTGATATTATACGAAATTTGTTGCTCTCTTTCCGACTTACTTCACTCTGTATGACAGTCCGTAGGTCCATCCATATCTCTACAAATGACCCAATTTCTTTCCTTTTTATGGCTGGGTAATATTCCATTGTATATATGTACCACATCTTCTTTATCCATTCTTCTGTTCATGGATATTTAGGTTGTTTCCATGTCCTGACTATTGTAAATAGTGCTGCAGTGAACGCTGGGGTGCATGTATCTTTTTGAATTATGGTTTTCTCTGGGTATATACCCAGTAGTGGGATTGCTATGGTAGTTCTACTTTTAGTTTTTTAAGGAACCTCCATAGTGTTCTCCACAATGGCTGTATCGATTTACATTCACACCAACATGTGTGAGAGAACCCTTTTCTCCACACCCTCTCCAACATTTATTGTTTGTAGATTTTTTTTTTTTTTTTTTTTGTGGTATGCAGGCCTCTCACTGTTGTGGCCTCTCCCATTGTGGAGCACAGGCTCCAGACATGCAGGCTCAGCAGCCATGGCTCACGGGCCTAGCCGCTCTGTGGCATGTGGGATCTTCCCAGACTGTGGCACAAACCCATGTCCCCTGCATCGGCAGGCGGACTCTCAACCACTGCGCCACCAGGGAAGCCCTTTGTAGATTTTTTGATTATGGCCATTCTGAACAGTGTGAGGTGATACCTCATTCTAGTTTTGATTTGCATTTTTCTAATAATTAGTGATGTTGAACATCTTTTCATGGGTTTGTTGGCCATCAGTATGTCTTCAGTGGAGAAATGTCTATTTAGGTCTGCTGCCCATTTTCTGATTGGGTTATTTGTATTTTTGATATTGAGCTGCATGAGCTGTTTGTATATTTTGGAGATTAATCCCTTGTCAGTTGCTTCATTTGCAAATATTTTCTCCCATTCTGAGGGTTGTCTTCTCATATTGTTTATGGTTTCCTTTGCTGTGCAAAAGCTTTTAAGTTTCATTAGGTCCCATTTGTTTATTTTTGTTTTTATTTTCATTACTCTAGGATGTGGGTCAAAAAAGAACGTGCTGCAATATATGTCATAGAGTGTTCTGCCTATGTTTTCCTCTAAGAGTTTTATAGTGTCCAGTCTTACATTTAGGTCTTTAATCCATTTTGAGTTTAATTTTGTGTATGGTGTTAAGGAATGTTCTAATTTCATTCTTTTACATGTAGCTGTCCAGTTTTCCCAGCACCACTTATTGAAGAGACTGTCTTTTCTCCATTGTATATTCTTGCCTCCTTGGTCATAGATTAGGTGACCATAGGTGTGTGGGTTTATCTCTGGGCTTTCTATCCTGTTCCATTGATCTATAGTTCTGTTTATGTGCCAGTACCATACTGTCTTAATTACTGTAGCTTTGTAGTATAGTCTAAAGTCAGGGAGTCTGATTCCTCCAGCTCTGTATTTCTTTCTCAAGATTGCTTTGGCTATTCGTGTTCTTTTGTGTTTCCATACAAATTGTGAAATTTGTTGTTCTAATTCTGTGAAAAATGCCCTTAGTAATTTGATAGGGACTGCATTGGGTCTGTAGATTGCTTTGGGTGGTATATTTATTTTCACAATATTGATTATTCCAATCCAAGAACATGGTATATCTCTCCATCTGTTTGTGTCGTCTTTGATTTCTTTCATCAGTATCTTAGTGTTTTCTAAGTTCAGTCCTTTGCCTCCTTAGGTAGGTTTATTCCTAAGTATTTTATTTTTGTTGCAATGGTGAATGTGATTGTTTCTTTAACTTCACTTTCTGAAGTTTCATTGTTAGTGTATAGGAATGCAAGAGATTTTTATGTATTAATTTTGTATCCTGCAACTTTACCAAATTCACTGATTAGCTCTAGTAGTTTTCTGGTGTCATCTTTAGGATTTTCTATGTATAGTATTATGTTATCTGCAAACAGTGACAGTTTTAATTCTTCTTTTCCAATTTGGATTCCTTTTATTTCTTTTTCTTCTCTGATTGCCATGGCTAGGACTTCCAAAACTATGTTGAATAAAAATTGTGAGAGTGGACATCCTTGTCTTCTTCCTGATCTTAGAGGAAGTGCTTTCAGTTTTTCACCTTTGAGAATGATGTTTTCTGTGTGTTTGTCATATATGGCCTTTATTCTGTTGAGGTAGGTTCCCTCTATGCCCACATTCTGGACAGTTTTTATCATAAATGTTGAATTTTGTCAAAAGCTTTTTCTGTATCTATTGAGATTATCATATAGTTTTTATTCTTCAGTTTGTTAATATGGTGTGTCACATTGATTGATTTGCATATATTGAAGAATTCTTGCATCTCTGGCATAAATCCTGCTTGATCATGGTGTATGATCCTTTTAATGTGTTGTTGGATTTGGTTTTCTAGTATTTTGTTGAGGATTTTTGTGTCTATATTCATCAGTGATACTGGCCTGTAATTTTCTTTTCTTGTGATATCTTTGTTTGGATTTGGTATCAGGGTGATGGTGGCCTCATATAATGAGCTTGGGAGTGTTCCTCCCTCTGCAATTTTTTTGGAAGGGTTTGAGAAAGATGGGTGTTAGCTCTTCTCTAAATGTTTGATAGAATTCTCCTGTGAAGCCATCTGGTCCTGTACTTTTGGTTTTTGGAAGATTCCTAATTGCAGTTTCAATTTCATTACTTGTGATTGGTCTATTTATATTTTCTATTTCTTCCTGGTTCAGTCTTGGAAGGTTGAACCTTTCTAAGGATTTGTTCATTTCTTCCAGGTTGTCCATTTTTTTTTGGCATATAGTTGCTTGTAGTTATCTCTTATGATCCTCTGTATTTCTGCTGTGTCAGTTGTAACCTCTCCTTTTTCATTTCTAATTTTATTGATTTTAGTCCTCTAGCTTTTTAGTCCTCTTGCTAAAGGTTTATCAATTTTGTTTATCTTCTCAAAGAACCAGCTTTTAGTTTCATTCATCTTTGCTATTGTTTTCTTTATTTCTATGTCATTTGTTTCTGCTCTGATCTTTATGATTTCTTTCCTTCTAGTAACTTTGGGTTTTGTTTGTTCTTCTTTCTTTAGTTGTTTTAGGTGTAAGGTTAGGTTGTTTATTTGAGAGTTTTCTTGTTTCTTGAGGTGGGATTGTATTGGTATAAACTACCCTCTTAGAACTGCTTTTGCTGTATCCATAGGTTTTGGATCGTCGTGTTTTCATTGTAATTTGTCTCTAGGTGTTTTTTGATTTCCTCTTTGATTTCTCAGTGATGCATTGGTTATTTAGTAGCATATTGTTTAGCCTCCATATGTTTGTGTTTTTTACAGGTTTTTTTTTTCTGTAATTGATTTCACCAACTGAGTTTTGATAGTACCATTAGTCCTTTCTACCATTCCTGAAGATTGAGGATGATAAGTGGAGTGAAAATGCATTTTTGGTCAAATATACAAATGGATTTCATTATTTGTCCAGGAAAGTGGGTCCCTCAGTACTATGCAACTCGGAAAGGATCCCCCAAACAGGAATTATTCTTTCCCATAGCAACTTACCTACTGATAAAGTCATTGCTCTCTTGCAGGGAAAAGCTTCAACCTGGTGTGAAAACAATACAGATCATTACCAAAGTATATTAATATCCTTGAGATGGTGGCATTTGGACAAAATCCAATTGCCATACCTCAAAAGGTCCCTTAGGAAAGGAAAAGTGACCTTGAGATCCATGAAGTGGTTTTCTGGGATTATATATAAGGCAAATGGTGTATTGGGCATATGCCTTGTGGGCTTCCATAGTGGTGGGTTTCCAAATATGTCTTTTTCCTCATAAATTCACTCATTTCCCAGAATTTGCTACTTTTAGTCAGATAAGGGAAATTCTTAGAAGACTTTTTCTGCATGTGTTGAATCTCAAATATCTTTAGCTTAAAATAATATTTATGTCAACTCTGGGCTTCTAAGTGGCTCCTCACACTTCCATGCATTTACAGTAATAAAAAAGACAGTACTGTTCATTACATAACTATTGAATAACTTTATTCATTTGAAGAACATCTTGATATAATATGCTCACTGTGTGTTCCATGATGAGCAATTTACTGCCCATGTATTCTATTTAATATAATCTATAGATATCACAATTAGTAACCTACATTTAATGGCCTCCAGAGGGGCAGAATTCTCTTTCCTGTTCTAGGCTATATATTCAAATATCCTGTCTTACAGATTTTGTATTTACAAGCAAATATAAAGCAAATTTGTGGGCTTTTGCTCAACTCTTGGGATTGAAACCAATTGGAGGTTTTTATGACATATTGATGCAAGAATCTATGTAATTACTTCATAGTTTTTTTTTTAATGCCCTATAAATACAGTGAAGAAGCATCTTAGTTTTCCCTGAAAAGTCAATTTGTGCCTGCTGCACTGAGATCCCATATGTGTCTTGGTTTAGATGATAAAATAGGTGGTTATGTTCCCTATAAACTCACCTCTGACAGTGTAGTTGTTATCCTACTGACCTTTTTACAGAGGAGAAAAATACTGGGTGACTAGTGCATGTTTCCTTAGCTGTAGCAGGTATCCTGAAAGGACAATCTGCAGTAAAATGGAAGAGTAAAAATAAAAGTACAGAAATGGTAAATAAAATAAAGAAAGAGATGTTTGATCTCTTAAATAGTCCATAAAATATTCTTGAAGTTTCACAGAACGATAAACTCTATAGCAAGATGCTGTTGTTTACAAATTGCTTGACAAATTGTGAATGACAATGGATAGTTGAGCTCTCAACTTATTTCACGATGCTAAGACTAAAAAAAGCAGTTACCTCTCTGATTTCTGTGAACAATATTGTGGGCTTTTTTTAGTTTATTGCAGATCTTTAACCCTATGATCACAGAGAAAATGGTTTTAAAACTGTGATAAAAATGAAATTTCATTGCACTGCCAATCATGTCATACCTATTTTCACCGGTTTCTCAGGAATTTGCTTATTGTATGCTTAAGTTCTATAAATATGGCCTCATTGATTCCTCTAAAACAGAGTTAATTGAATTTCAAGTAAATTGAAATGATGTTTTCATTCTGATGTAAGGGAACAAAATTTGCCATCCAAATTGTGTCTCTTTGGCATGAGAATTAATTTAGGCTGATTATTTTTGAGGTCCAGAAGACTCAAGAAGAATCTTTGACCTTCCCCCTAACCGCAAGAAGAATGTAGATAGAGGACCTGTTCCAGGAAGGCAGCCATCACCATAGATAACTGTAGTATGAACTAGGTGTATAGAAAGGGAGGAACCTTGCAAAATCTGTGTGTTAAAATTCTTCTCTGTGTCCCATTGTCTCTGCATGGCCCAGCAAACATTTGCTTACCAAACATTTGCTTTTCCTCCTTGTCAGTTGCCTTGCTCTCTTTTGAGTTTCCAAACCACAACCCACAACATCTTCTTTTGTCTTTAGCTGAAGATGGTTTTTAAGGTGAGGGCTTCAGTCGTTTTGGCTAGCTACTCACTTTGCCTGGGTCTCTTCCATGTGTACATGTTACTAAACTTTTGTTTGATTTTCTCCTGTTAATTTGCCTTCTGTCAATTTAATTCTTAGACCAGCCAGAAGAACCTAGAAAGATAAAGGAAAATTTCTTCTCCCTGATACAATATTTTTAGTCACTAAAAACAAATCTGGGGAACAATTTTGTTAAAAATCAACATATAAAATATTAGCTATAAATATACTTTATCTGAAATCTGAAAATTCAGTATTACCACTTATAAATTAGATGATTACTACAAATAAGACTGGTTAAATCCATTGACCATTTTCTTATTGCTTGTCAACATCATTAAACATAATTTCTGGTGTTGCCATAGCACTTAGAAAAAAGTTGAAATACCATACTTATAATAGGAATAGTATGATTAATATTAAAAATGATTTTAAAAATATCTTTGACTATTACAGTATCACTTGACTTAATTTTCATAGTATTCATGTGTCAAGGCTAATCTGTTAAGTAAAACTGTTTTACGTTCCAGAAAAATGGCAAATGTAAGTTCATTTTACTCATCATTATTAGATAATCTTTTTCAATAACACATGTATTCAATCCTTACTTTAGATGACTTACTTCATATGACTGTTCTTACTATCATTATAGTTAAGGCTAGAGTATACTTTAATTTTTTCTTTTAAAAATACAATAGTTTAATCAGTATAGTTCAAACAATCAAAATTGTACTAAAATTAATTGCTTTTGAAAGTCAAATATTTTATCATTAAATTTACAAGTTAATTTGCTAGATTTATTTTTAATGCTAGTTTTTCTTTCCTTTTGTAAAATATACACACAGTGAAATTTTATTTATTTATTATTTTATTTTTTTACTGTTTTTCCTCAAGATTTGTATGATATATGCATACTTTATTTTTTTTAATTTTATTTTTGGCTTCATTGAATATTCATCACTGCACGCGGGCTTTCTCTAGTAGTGGCGAGTGGGGGCTACTCTTTATTGCAGTGCGTGGGCTTCTCATTGTGGCGGCTTCTCTTGTTGCAGAGCACGGGCTCTAGGCACATGGGCTTCAGTAGTTGCAGCACCCGGGCTCAGTAGTTGCGGCACCCAGGCCCTAGAGCATGCAGGCTTCAGTAGTTGCGACACATGGGCTCTAGGGCACGTAGGCTTTAGTAGTTGTGGCACGTGGGCTCAGTAGTTGTGGCTCGTGGGCTCTAGAGCGCAGGCTCAGTAGTTGTGGCACACGGGCTTACTTGCTCTGCGCCATGTGGGATCTTCCCAGCCCAGGGATCAAACCCGTGTCCCCTGCATTGGCAGGTGGATTCTTAACCACTGTGCCACCAGGGAAGTCCCCACACTGAAATTTTAGAAACATGAAATTATAGAGAAATTAAAATGCCGTGTAACACCAACATTCATAAATAACAACTATTAATATTTTTATATGTTATATCATTGCTTTTCCATTGCTGTTGGTATGTTTTATAGTGAAGACCCTTATGTAATGGCTTTCTGTGATCACATCTTTCCTTCCTTCAGCAGGCTACAGTCTCTCTAATGTCACTTTATTAGGAGCTAAATTTATTTACAGTAAAGGTGGTAAGTCTGCACACTTTTTCCTTTGGTTCCATTGAGCCTCCCACTTATTAAACTTGAAACTAAGGTCATTTCCTACTTTGATTTGCTTACTTATGAACCTAAATCAAATTATCCTAAAAAAGATTTCACAACTAGGGTCACGGGCCACACAGAGTACAGCTCTCCAAAAGAGTCTTGGAATACTTGGTGGTGACAGTGCAAGGGCGATTTAGTGTGTGGTTCCAAGGAAGCTAAACGTCCTGCAATGCACTGGACATTTCCTGATCAAAAGACAAACCCTTACCATTGGAAACAGTCTTTAAGAAGAGTGTTTGTACTTTTAAGAAAAAGATCTTACCTTTGCTTAGGATATGAGAATGTATGTGTTGGCTCTAAGCATCTTTCCTCTTCTGAGTTCTGTTTCAAATTATGTCTCAGTATGCTTCACACATCATGATTGGGGGTTGTGATATTTTTCCTAACTGCATTGTAGATGGAACATCTCTCTTCCATTTTATTGTTTATTTTTGTGGTTGTCGGTGGATTCAAGGAACCACGAGTATGTCCAGTAGATGTCTTTTACCAACCTTAACCTCTACCTGAGGATATTTAAATGTATGTGAAAAAGGAATAAGTGAAATAACTGGCACAGTAATGGTTCTATAAAGAAGAGTGGGGTTAGGATATCAGGTATATTAGAAATAATAGGGTATATATAGGGAAGGGCCATGTCATTCCTTACGTAAGTGAAGAAAGGATGGGTGATATGCCAATAATTGGTGGTTACAGGAAATTAAAGATACTCTTCCATATTAGTGCTGTTTTCCCCAGCCTAAATCTCTCTTGAAAATTCTAAATTCTTAGATTCAACTGCTTTCTCAACCTTGCTATTTGAATGGATATTATATTACCTCAACCTTAGAAAACCAAAAACAACTTGTGACCATCTTCCTTGAGAACCTTTTCTGTTCATAGCCTTCCTCATCTCATTTTACCAAAACTCTATCTTTGCATTTGCACAGATTAAGGACACTAGAGTCATCCTTGACTCATTTCTTTTGCAATCTAAGTTCAATACAACAGAAAACTATAACAGCCGTATCTTAAGAGCACACATAAAATATGACCACATCTTACTCCTTCCACTGCTCTAACACTAGAGCAAGCCACCATCATCTATTACTTTGATTACTGTAATAGACTCTAATTGGTCTTTCTGCTTTTGTTCTTATTCCAGAGAGCCAGATTCTATTGCACCATGCAGAATGTTCCTTTATAATACCTAAACTTGATCTTGTCCTCCTTCTGCTCAAACCCTGCAATGATTCTCCGTGTCATGCAGAGTAAATATCAGAGATTTTACAGTGGTCTGCTCTGTAGTATTCTCTCTTCACTCTGCTCCAAGCACCCTGTCTCCTTGCTGTTCCTCCAGTAAGTCTAGGCACACTTGCATTGTATGGTCCATGCACTAGAAAACCGCCTGGCACACCCTTATCCTTTTTGTTCAGGGCTAATTTCTTCACCTCTTTCAAGTCTTTACTCAAATGTTACTCTCTTATTAGAGACTATAATTAACCACACTATTTAATACCTCCCTTCCTCAGACTCCTGATTTCTCTTACCTCGTTTTACTTTTTGTTTTTTTAATTCAAATAGTTATTTCCTTTAGACAATTTATTTTAATCCATTTATTATGTTTGCTTCTTCTTATTCAAGGCACCAAGTGATCTTGTCACTTTTATTCAGTGGTATATCCTAAGTGCCTCGAACAGGGTCCAGCACAGAACAGGTGCTCAGAAAATAATTGTTGATTGAATGAATGAATGTAAAGCTGAGATGGGAGATTATCTGTTGAGAGTGATTAAAGGATAAGGTAGGACATGCAAAAATTTCTCTTTCTCCTGCAGTATCAATTTTCCTCATTATTGTTTTATTGTTTGTTAATATATAAACATGTTGTGATTTCTCTGGTCCATAAAGAAAAACCTTCTTTGACCATATTTTCTCCATCCAGTAAGCTTTTTGCCTTACATTGTAGCAAAACTCTAAAAATTATTTTTCCCATATCCACTTTATCCTCTATTATTCAATTTTCAACCCAACTCTCAGGTACTTACTTATTTGAAACAGCTCTTTTCAAGCCTCCAAAAACTTCCATGTAAGTCAAATGTTAATGACCATGTATCAGTCTTTAACATATTTTGTATCTCAAAACATTTGGTACAGTTGGTCCTGCCTCTTTCTTGGAAATATTTCTCCATGCAATCCTAATTTCCCTCCTACCACTTGGAAAACTCCCAGTAAATCTTTCTCTTTTCTACCTTTTAAATGTTGGGGAACTCCATTTCTTATAATAATAAGACCTTTACAACTACTCTGGGTGCTTCTTACACTAATCCCATACATTTTATTATAATTTATAAGGTAAATATTCCCAAATATATTAAATATCTCTATTGACATATTCCAAGCTACAGACTTATGTAAGATATTGCTTAGTATCTCCACTTAAACTTTTTTTTTTTAATATCCATACTTCTACCCAGTTTGCTCCTTCTAATCTATTCCAAACAAGTGGTCACAGTCATATATTTAAAATGTAAATTAGGTTGTTATTTTATCATATATATGAAACACTCTTTTTCATACCTTACTAAGCCCTCCATAGATTGGCCTATATCTAACTTTCTCCCAATCTTTTCACTGTATCTGCTTAAGCTATACTGGCCTTCTTAATATCTCATCTCAGGGATGTTTCAGTTATTGTTCCTGTACCATATGTCCCCATAATTCATCCTGGTTCCTGCTCACATGTTACATTCTTAAATGTTACCTTTATATCTAAAATTACATCATTGCTTGCTTTTTTGTAGCACTAAATAAACCCCAAATAATATTTTTTGTTCACTTGATTGTTACCTATTTTCATTCCTCTGATAAAGCATCATGTAGGCAAGGATCATGGCTGTTTTATTCCTCTTTAAAAATATTTGGTCTCTATGTAAATAAAAGTATATTTAAAAAGAGGCTTGCATGCCATGAGGTTTAAGATAAACAGGTGTGTCAGGGGTCCCAGAGACCACCCTGAAACTTGATAATTCACCAGGAGGACTCAGAAAATGGTGTTATACTAATGGTTATAAGTATTTTTTACAGTGAAAGAATACAAATTAAAATTAGCAAGAGGAAAACGTATATAGGCAGTGTCCAGCAGAAACCAGGCATAAGATTCCAGGTGTCTTTTTCTAGTGCAGTTATAAGGGTATGCTTAATTCTTCCCTCAACAATGTGTGACGACACATGCAAAGTGTTGTCAACCAGGGAAGCTCACCCAAGCCTTGGTGTCCAGGGTTTGTGTTTGAGGTCAATCACATAGACATGTAGCTCCTGAATGACTGACCATAGATACTCAGATTCCAGCCCCCCAGAGCAAAAACAGGCAAAACACTACAAATCACATTGCTAGCATAAAGTACATGATCAAACTGGTCCCTTATAGCCAAAGTCCTTAGGCATAGAAAAACACACTTGTAAGTTTAAATATGAGCTGGCCAACTAGTCCTTTTTTGTGAATGTGCAGAGTTCAGACAACCCAGGGCTGCTGAGTTAAACCTTTCCTGCACAAAGGGAAGTAACTTTAAATAGAAGAAGCTACTATTAAAAAAATAAAGCTTGGATGTTCTCCAAGATGTAAAGGTTTTAAGTAAGTAGTCTTCACTTTGTGTGATTCTGATATGCAAACAGATCAGTTACCATGGTTTAGTTAAAATAAGACCCATACTCCAACAACATGGTTCAATTTTTAACTACCACGAAGTATTAACTGTAATTGCATAAAGTACAAATTTTGTTGCTAATGCTTGGTCCACAAATCTGTATGTAAACAAGATGTGTACCATGATTAATGACCAACACATCACTTCTGGTGACTCAGTTTATGCACAGATAGCAAAGGATGTAGTTGTGTTACATCCTTGTCTCCCAATGATAAATCTCCATGACATATTCCAAAAATGGAACCACATATATGAAATATATATTACATATAATATATGGGTATTCTATATTAATAGTTTCTAGATATTATAGCTATATATATCTATATGTAATATTTTATATAGTAATATCTATATAGGAATATTATACTTAGGTATATAATAAAGAAGATACTGTTGACAAAAAATTAATCAGTTGATCTAAGAAAGAAATGGAAAATTTTATTTGAGCCAAATTTGAGGATTATAACCTGGGAAGAGCATCTCAGAAAGCTCTGAGAACAGTCCCACCCTTTAGAAGTCAAGTTTTTTGACACAGAGGACTGTACATTAAGTGACGTATTATTGACTGTTTTCACACAGATCTAAACATCATTTTGACTCCTTACAAGATAAAGGAGAAATGTTATCTTTTAAGGAAGGAGGTGTCTTGTTGATACTAGGAGAATGTTGCTCTTTATGGCTGAGCAGTTATTTCTGCTGATAGAGGAGGTTTGGTCGATGCACAATGGAGATACACAATGCACAGTCGGGGGAAGAGGGGAAGGCAAAGGGCAGAGAAAAATTTTTATGTTTAAATTCTTCTTGTCTTCCCATAAAATATAAATTTTATTTCATAATTATATAGATGAAATAACTGACTCTGGCAATGTTGACACTGCCACCATTCAAGAGACTCTAAATATGCTGCCAGAGGAACTTAGTGAAGGTGAATTTTTCAACATAAATGAGGAAAGTGATTATGGTGAAAGAGTGAAGATGAACCAAAGTAAGTGAAAATGACCAAAACACTTCACATTAAAATATCTCTCAGAGATATTTCATGATATTTTTCACAGAACTAGAACAAATAATCCTAAAAATTATATGGAACCACAGAAGACCCAGAATTGCCAAAGCAGTCATGAGGAAAAAGAACAAAGCTGGAGGCATAACCCTCTCAGACTTCAGACAATGCTACAAAGCCACAATAATCAAAACAGCATGGTATTGGCACAAAACCAGATAAATGGATCAATGGAACAGAATAGAGAACCCAGAAATAAACCCACACACCTACAGTCAATTATCTTTTGACAAAGGAGGCAAGAATATGCAGTAGAGAAAAGACAGTCTCTTAGGCAAGTGGTGTTGGGAAGACTGGACAGCCAGATGTAAATCAATGAAGTTAGAATACTCCCTCACACCATACACAAAAATAAACTCAAAATGGCTGAAAGACTTAAATATAATATGACACCATAAAACTCCTAGAAGAGAACATAGGCAAAACATTTTCTGACATAAATCATAGCAGTGTTTTCTTAGGTCAGTCTCCCACTACAAAAGAAATAAAAGCAAAAATAAACAAATGGGACATAATCAAACGTATAAGCTTTCACACAGCAAAGGATACCATCAACAAGACGAAAAGACAATCTACGGACTGGGAGAAAATATTTGCAAATACTGAGACCAACAAGGGATTAATTTCCAAAATATACAAATAACTCATACAGCTCAATATTAAAAACAAACAAACAACCCAATCAAAAAATGGGCAGAAGACCTAAATAGACATTTCTCCAAAGAGAACATACAGATGGCCAACAGGTACATGAAAAGATGCTCAAAATCACTGATTAGAGGAATGCAAATCAAAACTACCATAAGGTATCACCTCACACCAGTCAGAGTGGCCATGATTAAAAAGTCTACAAATAATAAATGCTGGAGATGGTGTGGTGAAAAAGGAACCCCCTACACTGTTGGTGGGAATGTAACTTGGTACAGCCACTATGGAGAACAGTATGGAGGTCCCTTAAAAAAACTAAAAATAGAGTTACCATATGATCCAGCAGTCCCACTCCTGAGCATAAATCTGGGAAAGACAAAAGCTCTAATTTGAAAAGATACATGCGGTCCAATGTTTATATCAGCACTGTTTACAATTGTCAGCAGCACTGTTTAAATTGTCAAGACATGGAAGCAACCTAAGTGTCCATCAATGGATGAATGGATAAAGAAGGTGTGGTATATATATACAATGGAATATTACTCAGCCATAACAAAGAATGAAATAATGCCATTTGCAGCAACATGGATGGACCCAGAAATTATCATACTAAGTGAAGGAAGTTAGACAAAGAAAGACAAATATCATGTGATATCACTTATACATGGAATCTAAAAAAATTATATAAGTGAACTTGTTTACAAAACAGAAACAGACTCACAGACATAGTAAACAAATTTATGGTTACCAAAAGGGAAAGGGGAGGGGGAGGGAGAGGGATAAATTAGTAGTTTGGGATTAACATATATACACTATTATATATAAAATAAACACCAAGGTCCTACTGTATAGCACAGGAAACTATTCAGTGTCTTCTAATAACCTATAATGGAAAAGAATCTGAAAAAGAATGTGTGTGTGTGTGTGTGTGTGTGTGTGTGTGTGTGTGTATCATTGAATCACTTTGCTGTACACCAGAAACTAGCACAACATTGTAATTCAACTATACTTCAATTTAAAAAATATATCCATTACCTTTACATACATGCTGTGTAAAAAAGTGTAAAGGAGAATTAGGTGACGTGATAGAGGTGCTAGCTAAAGCTATGGTGGTAATCATATAGCAATATATGTGTATCAAATCAACACGTTGTACACCTTAAATTCACACAATGTTATATGTCAATTACAGCTCAATAAAAGTTTTTTAGAAGTGCAAAGGACAAAATGTCTGTAGCTGATTCAGACTTAGAAAGGAGTATGACAATTTGTTAAGGCATAGAAAAGATGGGCTTAATATTGTAAGTTATACAGCAAGAAGAAAGCAATCATTGTTTGAACTATTCTTGATAAGTTTTTTTAAATAATGAACTAAAACATTTTAAGCCTCTGTGTTTCCAATGTTTTAAATTATACTACTAAATAAATAATAGTTTCACTGTATTTTTCATTTCCATATACATTTATAACCAATAGTGTGGGAGGTTTTAATGTTTTAACAAAAATTTATTAAAAGTCATGGAATAATCATGGTTTTTCCCATTGATTATTAAAATTGCTTTGCATAGTTTCAGTGTTTACATTCTTATGATCCCACATTACCATACAAAGTGAAAGCTGCATGTATTTAACAAAAATCATAAAATTTTAGTTATTTGCTTTTATCTATCTGTTACTTCAGGAATTTCTCTTCAGAAATCTTTTCCCTTATGGATTTCTGAAGGACAAGACTGTGACTTGCATATTTTACATAATGAGCACCAGATTGTAAAATTTGAATCAAAGTAAAACACTCCATTGAGCATAATTTATTTGAAATGGATAGGCAATTAACACTGAAATAAGACATGAAAAAACTGAATTAAAAATGTAAATGTCTGTATTCTGGAGTTTTAAAATGTATTCTTCCCACTAAGGCAAACATGTACCTAAAAAATCAAACAGTTTAGCTGCATTCACTTGCCCCAGTTCCCTAATTCCTTGCCATTTATATATGCTATCCTTTAGCTTCTCACTTTCCCTGAGTTTTCCTCAGTTGTATCTCTGTGAAACTGCAGTGTTTCCTAACAAAATTTTTAAGCATTAGTCTTATTTGTAGCAATTTGGTAATTTATCTAATAAAAAATTTATACATATCTTAATATAACTTACTTGAATATGATAGAACAATGTCACAATTTACCAGTTCTTCTGTTTCTCAATCTAAAGGGAAATTCACCAACTGTAAGTGAATATTGTGGCTTTAGGATATAAAACCTTAGTTTTTTCTCTAACTGTACAGATTTTTTTTTTTATAGAATCGTAAACACTTTCAAGCTATTTTCTGCATATAATGAAGGACAGTAGATGCTGTATGGACTTTCAGGTGCACTCAGTACCTTGGGTCAAACTATAACTGACTGACCACTTAAGAATCAAACTTGAGGCTTTGACACTTCCCTAACTTGCTGCAATGGCTACTGTATTTAATAGATTTGTAGTAAATCTTTTTAAAAAATGTATTGTTTAATATTGTGTTCCCACTTCTTTAAAAATATTACAAGGGCTATACCTCCTGTGGCTATTATGGTAGTCAAATCCAGTATAAGTGCAATGCTTTGCAATAATGATGTAAATATATGCCTGTTTTGATAGAAAAAAGAAAATGACTGCTTCTTATATTCATTGAAGAATATAAATGAATATATTTGTGTATTATTTGTTAGTGCTTCTTCCCTAATGTTAAGAAGTTTTCAGTTTTTTAAAATTTACTTTCAAACAGGAGTTATTAGGAATTTTTTTGGTATAGTCTATTCATTTGGTGATATAGTTTCCAAGAGTTTGTCTGTAAGAGTGATTTCTATGTACTGATTATCATTATGCTGCTGTTCTTTATACCTATGGTTGTTTTGCCAACTATAAGAAACATTTACTTATTTTAAATCATTTTGGCATATGATTAAGGGAAGAAAAATTTGAAATGATTGAAAACGTAATATAGGAATTGATTCTTAAATCTGTTGGATCTTTGAAACTTTTTCCCCCTCTACTCTAGTAGGTTGTAGTTATGCAGACTTCTACATTATATACATATTTTGCCCCTATATATATTTTTATTGTAACTCTTTTCTGCATCTTTTCCTATCCCTGTGTGAAAAGAGAATTTTTGAATGTTAGCAGCTTGAATTCCAATACTGTGGTTGCTAGGAGAGAGGAAGGTATCATGAGACACATTTCTCTTTTGGAATTTAAAGTTTGAGTACAAAGGTTGGCTAGGAAACCCACATGTCTTACCTATAAACTCTTTAGTAGGATAAAATTCAAATCCTCAGTATGACTTCAGTATGCCACTGAGCAAACCCTGAGCCTTATTGCTACATTCTTTCAGCAGGAAAATAAAAATATAAAATAACTTTTTAAGTGGAGAGATTTCTGAACTTGT